>NC_057725.1:27971887-27996644 GCF_004010195.1 Chiloscyllium plagiosum
TGTAGTGGCCGGTATATTGTGTCCAGGTCGATGTGTTTGTTGATGGAGTTTGTGGATGAATGCCATGCCTCTAGGAATTCCCTGGTTGTTCTCTGTCTGGCTTGCCCTATGATCATCTACATAACACTACTATCATAGGGAATTCCTAGAGGCATGGCATTCATCCACAAACTCCATCAACAAACACATCGACCTGGACCCAATATACCAACCACTACAGCGGACAGCTGAAACTGACAACCGGAAGCGGCAGGGACAGACCACTACAAACACCGGAGGAAACATCAAAGAAGCGCTTCGCAGAAGGCTCCCAAGCACTGATGATGTCACCTAGCCAGGGGATGAAACGTTTGCAACAAAAACTTCCAGCTCGGCGAACAGAACCACAACAACGAGCACCCGAGCTACAAATCTTCGCACAAACTTTGAACTATGAACTTCTATTTACCATAAAGTTTCACCAGTGCCACCTATCTTCCCTCAGTTGGTTTTATTTTTCCTATTCCTCTTACTGCATCGAGCTGAAGTCCCAGGGGTGAAGGAAACCTACCCTTTGTGGAGCTTGTAGGCCTTGGAAGTTTGGGCAGATAACACCTGGACCATTTCTATCTAGATGGCCCAGACAATCTGGAAGTGTCCTGACCAGATAAAGGCTCACCATCTTTGACTTGAACTTCCACAAGGTTATATGTCATAGGTTGGTTGGAGATGGAAGAGCCAGGTGCCTTTTGGAGTCTCCTGAGAGGAGGTTTCTGGGATTTTTTTTCCCTCCAGCTAGGTGCTTACTGGAACCACCCTCGCTCCTTATGAGGAAGGGGCACATGAGGGGACAAGCATAAAATTGCAAAAGAAAAATCATGAGAGAAATGCTCCATTAAAATCCCTGAAATTGACACTGAGCCAAAGTTTGGAATATTCAGACCTAATTTTCCTGATTTCTTTCTGATGTAGCTTAGCCTTAATGTTATTTTGTTCCCTAAATCAATTTTCTCTCAATCTTCTTGTAAAACTTTTTAACACCTTTAAAAATTTAACTATAAAATGTTCTGGCTGTTGGCCCAAAAGTATGTGTTTCAGAAATAGCTGCACCTCTAACCAAGCTGTCCCACAGCAAAGACAACATTAGCATCTAGTCAATGATATGGAAAACTACACAAGTTTTCCCTGTACACAAAAGAAAAGGACAAATCCACATGTTCCAATAAGAAACATGATACAATCTCATAAACTGAAATGTCAACTTCTCTACCTCCTGATACTGCCTGGCCTGCTGTGTTCTTCCAGCTTCCTACTTATCAATTTCAGATTCCAGCATCTGCAGTTTTTTTTGTCACCATCTAGAACAATGACTTGGAGATGCTGGTGTTGGACTGGGGTGTATAAAGTTAAAAATCATACAACACCAGGTTATAATCCAATAGGTTTATTTGAAAGCACAAGCTTTCAGAGCGCTACTCCTTCATCAGGTGGTTGTGGTGAATAAGGTTGTAAGACACAGAATTTATAGCAAAAGTTTACAGTGTGATGTAACTGAAATTATATATTGAAAAAGACCTGGGTTGTTTGTTAAGTTTCTTATCTTTTAGAATGACTGTGTTGGTTTCAGTTCTTTCATACGTAAATCGCAAAACTTTTTTTAAAAGTTACATTCTCAAGTGAACTTTAATAATTGGTGTCATGTCGGCCCAGATAATGTATTGAAGGTGTGAGCTTCCCAGTGTGTGGCTGTCTCTGCCACAATGGTCAGACTGATTCTAGTCTAAAAAACGGATTTATTGAATCTTACATGGATTCATACAGTTTTTGAGCAAAGTAAAACATAATTTTGCAAGTGCAAATTCACCCCACAAACTTATATGCATGTGTGTGTGGGTGGAGGGGGTGTTATGAGTGTCTGTAAGACAGTGTGTATGTGTGTGAATGTGAGTGTAAGGGGGTATAAGTCTGTGAGAGGGTGTGTGTGGGAGTGTATGTGAGCATATGAGCGAAAGTCTGTGTGAATGTGTGTGTCTGTAGGAGAGTGTGTGTAGGTGTGTGTGTGTGTCTGTGTCTGTCTGTCTGTGTGTGTCTGCCTGTCTGTGTGTGTGTATAGTGCAATGGGGTCACCTATACTGTGACATGAACTCAAGGTCCTGGTTGAGGCTGTCTCCTTGGCTACTGAATTTGGCTATCAGCCTCTGTTCGGCCATTTTTCATTGTTGCCTGTCCCGGAGTCTGCCTTGGAGGACGGTCACCCGAAGGTCCAAGGTCGAATGTCCCGGACCGCCGAAGTGTTCTCCAACTGGGAGGGAACACTCCTGTCTGTTGATTGTTGTGTGGGTATGCATTCATCCGTTGCTGTAGCCTCTGCTTAGTCACGCCAATGTATCATGCACCAGGGCATTCTTGCCTGCAGCGTATGAGATAGACAATGTTGGCTGAGTCGCATTAGTACCTGCCATGTACATGGTGGGAGGTGTTCCCACATGTAATCGTGGTATCTGTGTCAACATTCTGACATGTCTTGTGGCGTCTACCTTGACAAGCTTGAACGGTATTGTCCTGAAAGCCAAGCAGTTTGCTACGAACAATGATCTGTTTGAGGTTTGGTGGTTGTTTGGCGAGAAGTGGAGGTGTAGGGAAGATCTAGTACAAAGCAGCCTATTACCACAGATGCTCAGTTGCAGCAGTGTGTACCATACACAATTGAAAGACTCTGTAGAAAATCATTAAGGCTCCTTAGGAAGGAACCTTCAACCACACCCACAATCACTGCCATCAAGATGGACAATCGCAAGTTCCCCTCCAAACCAGACATTATTCTGATTTAGGAACTTTGTTAGTTACCTTTGCATCAAAATCTTGGCACTACATCTCTAACATTGTAAGTATATGACAGCACAGAGACTGCAGCAGTTCAAGAAGGCAGCTCACCATCACCTTGCTCAAGGACAATTTGGGACAGGTAATAAGTACTGGCAAGCTAGCAATCCATGAATAAACGTTTAAAACCTTCAGTTCCATTCGCAACTCTTCAGATACAAAAGCAATCAATCACATGCAGCAACATGCAGCAACAGCTGGACAATAATTTTGTTTGGAAAGATAGAATCAAATAACATTCACATCATACATATGCCAACAGTGACCGTCTCCAACAAGAAAAAAATCTAATCATTTTCCCTTGACATTAAATGATGCTACTATCATTGAATCATCAACCTACAGCTTACCAGTGACAGGAAACTTAACTGGATCAACCATATCGATATTGTACCTGCAAGAAAAGGTCAAAGCTGTGAAAATCTCTGCTGAGTAATGGACCTCCTGACTCTCCAAAGACTGTCCACCATTTTCACAACACAGCACAGAGTTTAGATGGAATTATCTCCACTTGCCTGGATGAATACGGCTCCAACAACACTCAAGAGGCTCAACATCATCCAAGACAAAGCAACTTATTTAATTAGTAACCCATCCACCAACTTCAATATTCACTCCCTTCACCACAGGCACACAGTGGCAACAATGCGTATCATTCACAAGATCCTCTGCAGCAACTCACCAAAGCTCCTTCAGCAAACCTTGACTGTACCACTTTAAAGAACAAAGCCAAGAGGAGCATGAGGCACCATCACTGGCAAGTTCCTCTCCAAATAAGTTATAACCCTGACTTGGAATGATATTGCTGTTCCTTCATTAGTTTTGAATCAAAGACCTTAGAATTTGCCCCTGCATCACAATGGTTCACAAAGCAGTTTACCATCACCTCCTCAAGAACTACATAGAATCCCTACAGTGTGGAATAAGGCTACTTGGCCCAACAAATCCACACCAACCCTCTGAAAAGTATCCAACCTAGACACAATCCCCTCCCCTATTACGCTACACCTCTCCTGACTGATGCATCTAACCGACCCATCCTTGAACACTCTAGGCAATTTAGCACTGCCAATTCACCTAATCTGCACATCCTTGGGCAGGTGGATGGCATGGTGGTTCAGTGGTTAGAACAGCTGCTACACAGCACCAGGGACCCAGGTTCGATTCCAGCCTCAGGCGACTGTCTGTGTGGAGTTTGCATATTCTCCTTGTGTCTGCACATCCAAAGATGTGCAGGTCAGATGAATTGGTCATGCTGAATTGCCCATCGTATTCAGGAATGTATAGGTTAGTGCATGAGTCAGGAGTAAATGTAGGGAAATGTATTTGGGTTGGATACTCTTCAGAGGATCAGTATGGACTTGTTGGTCCGAAAGGACTGTTACCATACATTAGGGATTCTAATTCTAATTCTTTAGACTATTAAGGCTGGTTAATAATGCTGGCTGTGTCAGCAACACCCACATCTCATGAGTTAATAAAAACATAAAGTCTGAGGAGTAAGCACGGGAGTGGGATTAGGCTGAGTGAAAATGATGTGGGGATTGAAGGTGGGATGAGGTTAGATCAATCAATTTGTGGCAGTCTAAATGATGACCAAACATTTATAGTTTCCAAGATTAAAAATTACATTGACAAATTTTACAGATGAACTGAGACGTCATACCAATCATATACTTTCTTGCTGTGTTCATTTTGAATGGGTTATTAGCTCCACTGATGTGACAGACTGGGAAATATCAGTCAAATATTTTGATGCCAACCGTGATTAATAATTTTGGGACAATATGATACATTTTACTCTACCAGAAGAATGTCTTTTATGATAACATATGTCAAGTTACTCCAGCATTGTTTAAATGATAAGATACGCTTGAGAAAAGAAGCAAGTGACTGAGGATACCAATCATGTACCATTTTCATTTCAAATGCAAATATGGGACCAGATGCATTTTATCTAATGATACAACAACAGCTTTTGACTCTTTATCCAATAATTATGTGAAACAAACAACTCCCAGCGGTCCCATGAAGCTTGCAAACTACAAGTTTTGTTTCAGAATGACAAAAATATAATTTTGTTTTATTTCCACACCAGGGAGCAGTATGGCTGGGAATGGATGTTTTCTGTGTTATTACTGCCTTTTGATCCTTCATGTTTATAATCGGTCACTTCAGGGATTGGTTCAAAGTGATTAATGAAGTTGACACAGTAGATAGAAAAACATGGTTTCTTTTGCTGGGGGCGTCCAGGACAAGGGGACACAGATTTAGAACCAGAGTTCATTTGTTAGCGGTGAGGTCAAGAAAATAAAACCTAATGGAAAACTGGAATTCTTTCTTTTAAAACACATTGAGCATGGGGGTTAATTAAAAATGTCAAAACTGAGACTCAGATTTTTCTGAAGTAAAAATATTAATGGTTACTAAATTAAGGAGGTCAGCCATGAATATAGTTGTATGAGGGAAACTAGTCTGAGGACCTGAATGACCTATTCCTATTTCTCTGCTCTTAACAGAGAAAGCTGTCTTCTAATATCCAATTCTTCTTTTAAATGCAGATTATAATCTATTAGGTTCAGGTTGCAAAGAAACAATTAACATTATACCAACATTTATAAATATATAGTCATACAACACAGGAGGCTATTTATCCCATCAGGTCTGTCCTAGTTCTATTGAAGGAGCTATCTAATTATTCTTATGCATCTCTTTACCCTATTGCATTGTTGTTTTCAGTTTATTTATGCTGTTTATACATATGCCATTTAGTATATTATTTAGTCTATTAGTTACAAATCCGGTGTATTTATGCAATTCCCTTTTTGAATTGTCACTATTGAATCTGCTTCCACAACCATTTCTGGAATTGCATTCCAGACAGCAACAACTCAATGTGTGAGAAAATGTTTTCTCATGCTGCCTGTAATAGCACACTCTTGAAACATTTTGTGGGCTGAAGAAACACCAAATGACAGCCTATGATACTGAAGTATTATTAGTCACTAATAGTCAACATGACGTTGACTCATCATCTCACTCAAGTTGCAGACAGACAATTGTCAGAAGTAATTCTGAATTAATTCCTGGCCTCCTAACACCAAACAATCAGAACTTCTATGTTTCATAAAATATCAGGTGAATCACATTTTCATCCCTAATTTACAGTTATCTTTTAATCACCACATACACTCACACAACCACCTGCCTTTGGTACTACCAGATTGGGAATATTCCAATTTCTTTATTCAACTTTTGTGTTTTTTGTCTTTTCAACTCAGCCTCCATTTTCTCTTGCACAGCATTAGGCAATGGCAGTAAACTGGTGTTCCATATGTTGACTTTACATCTTTGAATCGTGGTTGCCAGTTTCACTAAATACCCAAAGGTACTTGGCAATTGTGTCACCTTGTCTTTGGGGTTTGTTTTCTGTGGCACAAGCTCATTCAAGTTTGGCTTCTATGGTTTGAGCCAGTTACTTCCAAGCAAGGCTGGGTCTTGACCCTTCACAATCTTGAAGGGTAATTTTGCTAATTTCAACTTGACTAGGACCATCGCTCTTCCCAGCTGGAGAATTTCTCTCCTTCAAAACTTCTTAATTCCGTGGATGATGCTGGCTCCATTTCTGACGGCATGGCGATATAGGAATTACGCTGACTGCTGCCAAGTGTAGAACACCATGTCTACTGAGGCTGAATCCAATGTTACTTGGACTACAATGTCCTGAAACATTCCATTGGATATTCTTATATTACTTATCATATGAATCTCAACTGACTACTAATTAACCTACTGCTGCTAACAACTGCCATTGCCTTCCACCAGCATTTTCTACATTTATCATCTTCTGAAATGCCTTGTTGAGATAACTGATTTCCAAATCTATCAGTTTCCAAAAAATAGATTTCTGCAACTTTGAATGGTTTGAGGTTACAGTGCCAATCATGTTACCACAGCAACATGTGTTTAGCTTTAACAGGAGTGAGCAAAGTCCTGAGTAAATGCTTGGTAACACAGAACTTAAACATTGTCAACAAAGTTATAAAGTTGAAGCTGCTTGTCCTGCATGCATCAGGATTGAAGAAGCCAACCTTTGCAGGGAGCAGCACTTTATAGTCTATGTGATGAGGGTGCTGGTTGATTGGACTATACTTTGCATAGAGTTGCAGCTGAATCTGTTCATTGTCACTGTTGGGTCGTGGATTAACCTCAGACTAAACAGATGGGCTCTGATTGGTCAAAGCATTGTCATGGGGAATGCAGCAGAGATCAGTCATCTCCATAACACTTTCTCAATGATAAAGATGAAATGTGTGCACTAACTCTTTTTTTTGCCTACACAGAATAGGGTCTTGTGTGTCAATATTTGTAGCTTCCAGCACATGCAAATAAAAGACACACAAAACCTGATTGATATATTAATTTGGTTTCTGGCATAATTCTTAGTACAGTCTGGATTATAGAGTAAATACTGTCTCATAGGAGAACCACATCTCATGCTGGACATTAGGTTATGTATTTTGCAAACTTGGGCTGGTTAAGCATGGTCAGACTGTCAAAAGGATGTATTTTTTGATACGATGCACCATGACCCAGATGCCTAGTGCAATACTCATGCAGGCGGATATCTCCACCACACTCTCAGGTAGTATATTCCAGAGGTAACAATACATTGTGTGAAAAAGATTTTTCTCATGTTGCATCTGCTTTGCTTGCTCTCGATCTTGATCCTTTCAGTTCCCTACCCACTCTGCTCACATCCCTCACAATTTGAATACCTTAACAAAATCACCTCTTAGCCTTCCATCCGTTTATCTCAATGCTGTTTATGGAAGCTTGCTGTGCACAAGTGGATGCTCCATTTCTATATTTCAAATGCGACCGCACTTTACATATGCAAACAGTGGTTGTGAATTCTTTGGCATATCCTGAAGTTGTAAAAGCTGTTCAAGAAATAGAATTCCTTTTTTTCCTCTTGGTGCCTCACTGAAACAGTCATTCTTCATATTTAATCCTGAACAACTAAGAGTAGCAAGTTTTCAAACTATAATAGTCAGAGCAGTCAACCCCATTCATGCCCTAACCTCTCATTGACAATTGATTTGAAAATATGTTGAAATAGAAGTCACTGGAAAAGCAACCAGGATTAGTAAGTCTGAATGATTCCCACATTTACCTTCTCCATCCTGTCCCTTGCCTCCATCCTGGCCTCTATCTGCACTGTGTCAGTCCAGGATGCTATTTTTCTCTGACAATGTACTGCTGAGTTTTCAGTAAAAAATGTTTCTTCAAACCATCAGGGAGCCATCAAAGCTTGGGAGCTTTCCAAAAAAAACTTCAGTCCAATGACTCAGTACAGAAGATGAGAAATAACATTGCTGAGAGGTGCTGATAATTTGAAAAAGTGTGGTTAGTTTGTTAAAGTGTAGGAGAAAGGAACATTTGCCCAATATTGTTGAATAGTATCTAATAATGAACAAATCACAGCTGGCTAAATGACACCATGGTGCTCCACACTAACTGAAACACACAGACATGACAATTATTAATGAACCAAACAGCCATCTGCTTACGTGGCACATTGATGTGTTATATATTAACAGTCTTTGAAAATAGGAATTATTTGACAGGAAAACCTTACTAAAATAAACAGTTATAAATAGATGCTTGGGCCATAGCCTCAGTTGCACACTGAGGATGTGTGAAAGGCATAATAACAATTCATTTCTTTTGGTTAAAAATGATCTGATTCCTTCAATAAGAGAGATCTCATTCTGTACAGTTTCATGCACCATGTTCCCAAATAAAATTGGTCTGCATTATTTCTAATTCATCTTATTACTTCAAACACCATTGTACTAACAACTTATCTCAATACAGAAATAGGTTTTTAATGACTCATTATACCACACAATCAAATACCTGTGGCTCAGGTCCAACACTTCAAAGGTTCGGTATGACTACCTGTACACTACAGTTCAGTAGGAATACAACAGGTGAATGCATAATTCATAAAGTTTTTGTAATGTTAATGTTACTAGTTCTGTTTGGCGTAAAACCTTTCCTCTATATTGCCATTTTCAATCGGTTTCATACATAGATCAGAATTAAAAGCATTTGGCTCTTTGAGCCTTCTCGGTTATTCAAAATGATGATTTGGATCTGTTTCTGTTTCAATTTATCCCCAATAACCTTTGATTTCCACGAAGAACAAAAATCAATCTGCCTTAAAAATATTTACTGACCCCATACCCATTACTTTTCAGGCAGAGTTCCAAAATCTTACAAACCTCAGGAAAAAAAAATACCCTCATCTCTATCCTAAGGGCAACCTTTAATTTTAAGCCAGTGTCCCTTAGTTCTGGAATCACTCAAGAGGAAACATCCTTTCCACATTCACCTTGTCAAGGTCTTTCAGGATATAGTACATTTCAATCAAATCACCCCTCACACTTCTAAACTCCAGTGAAAATAAGACTATTCTGTCCAACTTTTTTGCATCCATTTCCACATAACGTACACTGCTTACTCCAGATATCAATCTAGGAAATCTCCGCTAAACTGCCTCTAATTCATTTCTATCCTTCCTTAAACAAAGAAACAAAACTGCACACAATATTGGAGATGGGGTCTCAAAATGCCCTTTATAAATTATTTTAATCACAAAAACTGAAATTGCTGGAATAACTCAGCAGGTCTGGTAGCATCTGTGGAGAGAAAGCAGAGGTAATGCTTTGATCCCAGAGCTCTTCTTCAGAATCTTAGATCCTCCAGCAATTTCCTTTTTCTGAAGAAACAAAGTTTCAGAAGAAACAACAATCTCTGTTTCAGAAGAAGAGCTACTGGACTAAAACATTAACTCTGATTTCTCTCCACAGATGCTGCCAGACCTGCTGAGATTTTCCAGCAATTTCTGTTTTTGTTTCCAATTTCCAGCATCTGCAGTTCTTTCGGTTTTTTATCCTTATTTTTATGTCCAGTTCCTCTTGTAGTACAGGATAGGATACCATTTGCCTTTCTTATTTCTTGCTGTACTTGCTTACTGATATTTTGTGACTCATGCATTAGAACATCTGGATCCCTCCATACCTCCTTCGCATTTTCTCACATTATACTCCATCTGCCTGAATTTTTGTCTGCTCACTCAGTCTGTCTATATCGGTCTGCAACCTTGTCATGACTTGCTTCTATCAGATGGTGTTTTAAAAAATTCTCAAGGTCAGGTTCGTAGGAGAGTAGTCTGACACAGAACAAACGACCAAGAGGCGAGTCTGCTAGAATATGAGCATTTTATTCCCCGCAGCGTCGCCATAACCAGTTCTCATACTTACAACGGGTCTGGCTTATACTCACTCTACATGTTACCGGAACTGGGAGCCGTCAGTTCTCGTAGAGCGGTTGCCAACAACCCACGCTCGGCGGTTAAACGTAACCCCGGAGCAGACTCACCGAACTGGAGACTTTTCCAGCTGATATACTCTTTTCCAGATATAAACATTCATGTGAACAGCAGAGCAAGGCTAAAAAACACATTCCATTCTGGTTACATACAGATAAGAAGATTCACACGGGGAGGTGTGTCACACGGGACTAAGCAACACCTCCATTCCGGTTAGATTCACACATGTATTGGGACATAACTTTTAACCGTTTCACCACAGATGGTAATCCAAACTTTTAAAATTTAAAGCTGCAAAAACCCAGAATTTCTGGAATCTCAAAGAACAAAGGTCACCAACGCTTGTAAACACCACAACTGCAAGTTACCATCCACGTCACACACCAACCCAAACTTGGAAATGTATCGCCATTCCTTTACTGTTGCTGAGTCAAAATCCTGGCAATCCTGAATAACACTATGTACACTGCGAGAACTGAAACAGCTTAAAAAGATGGCTCACCACTAATTTCTCAAGAGCAATTAGAGATGGCTAATAATAGATGGTTTTACCATTGATGCCTACACACCATGAATGAATAAAAAAGGACTTTATAAATACTCTACAATACTTCACTTGTAGCTCTTACACTATTTTCTGCCTTTGACCTCTACATTCCATACAAATGAACACTAATTCCCATTACAAAGTCTACAAATGCAAATAGAACAATAAGAGTCAGCAATATGCAAAGTGCTCCTTTCTATCTCATCAAATTAGTCTATTATCACAGTTATATAGTTCGATTAAGCTCCATTGTTATATTGTGATTAAACATTTCAGATCAGTTTATTACTATAAATACAAGTTATCAGACCATCAGAAATACAGATGAATGAGTTCCATACATTCCAATAGATACTTTATCTGAGAGGATACACTTGCCTTAGGCTCACTAATACAGTACATTCTGTGCTTAGCAGAAAAGTGTTTTAATTTATCATGTGCTAAACCCACAAACAGCCATTTGCACATACCATTAGTGGACTGCTACAGAGAAGATTAGCAAGACCCCTGTGAAAGAATGAGTCACAGATACATGAAACATTTCATATTTTTATATTCAAAGCAAGGACAATAGATTTGGGGCTACCAAGAGAGCTTTAAGAATATTATTGCTTAAAGAAGGCACAGATAGTTAATCAGCAGCTGAAGTGCCAGGCAGAGATAGCAGCATTCATGAAGGGACAGGGGAAAGCAGGCACAGTACCCCAAAGCCAAGAGTTGGTAAGAAGTATCAGAGAAAGAATGTGGGCTCAGAAAAGAGAGATAAACCATACATCATAAATAAAAGCCTTAGCCAAAGAGGTAATTATAAGGAGCTATTGTACGTTCTGGAGGTGAAGTTATCAATCCATTAGGAAAAACGGATTAAGTACATGAAAAAAAAAATCAGTGCAAAAGACCATAAAGGAAAGGCAAGAGAATGTTAAAAAATGAGTTCTCACCTCTCACACCAAGGATCGCATTATCATTCAGCTCCTCAAGGCACAGTTGGAAGGAACATTTAAAGAGCCATAAAATAAATTGAGATTGGGGCCTTTCTAATTTTGCAGTCCCAATTTATTTAAGCTGAAAATGAACATTTTTTTGATATCTAATGAAAGAGACTAATAGGAGAAAGGAAGTCAGGATTGCAAAGGGACTGGGATTGAATTGAATTGAATTTATTGTCATGTGTACCGAGGCACAGCAAAAAGCTTTGCCTTGCGAGCAATACAGGCAGACCACATAGTTAAATAGCATAAATAAATAAATAATAGGTAAATAGCGGCAAAAACCAAAACAGTTACAGGCGAATGTGAAGAGTTTGTGAGTCCATTTGGTATTCTGATAACAGTAGGATAGAAACTGTTTTGAAACAGGCTGGTGCATGTTCAAGCTTCTGTACCTTCTCCCCAATGGTGGAGATTGTAGAAAAGCATTGCCAGGGTGGGATTGATCTTTGAGAATGCTGGCAACCTTTCCTTAACAGCGGGTCTGGTAGATGGATTCTATTGATGGGAGGTTGGCCCATTTAAGCCACAATTTCAGTCAGACAGTTTACAGAGGCTACTGCTAGGGATTTAGAAGTTTGTGTGGAAGAATATGCTTGGTGTCATAGACTGGGAATACCTATTTTACTGTGGAAGAAGTGGGAAAACTCCGTCTTCCTTGCAGAAAATGGAAAAACTTTAGAAGTCAGTATATGTCATTTTAATTGTTTAAAAAAAAGGCAGGAAAACCTAAGTAAGCAATACACAGATGCAACACTATGAAAAAATAAGTGTTAAAAAGCCTGAAAGCAGTAAATTACTGCCAAACAGTCAATGATGCAGTTTAATGTTTTATTGAAGAATTCAATGAATTATTACAGAAACAAAGTGTGAAGAAAACTGGCAAACAAACAGCAAACTCCAAAATTGTGAAACTTGTTAGATTCTTTACTACAGCAATCAATCAATTGGTGAAAACAAGAATAAGATTATGAAAGCTGATTTAAAGCAATATTGAAGTGATGCGTATTTGAAATACCTTTGCAGTAATTGGATTAATTAGCACATTGAGAACAAATGCAAATAAGATACACCTCCTAGCAGAATCAAAGGAGAACATTACTGCTTTGATACAGCCAACTTCAAATACTTCATACAGCCAACAATATACTTTTTTTCAAAACAAAACATTAACTGCAGAAGTAACACATAGTTACAGAGTTGCAGAAAAGAAAGAGATTGCATACCTTAACATTGCACAAACTCATTTGGAAAAGATAACCGAGGCCTTCATAGAAGAAATATCTGAATGTATTTATCGAGATGTATTTATGTATGACATCTTTTTAAATTTAAAGTTGATGCAAGTGCCAAGGTCAGACCATTTACCTTAGCCTACAGAACCAATAGCAGAACTAAAAAAAAGGAATCTATTGCGATAACATACAATGGTATAAAATAGGTATTTCATGTTTTTCTTAAAAGCGGCAAATCAAAACAGGCTCAAGCAAATTCAACAAAAGAATGACCAAGACTGTGCTACCATTCACCAGTATTGTGTTGAAATATGGCCAGACAAAAAAATCCAGCAAGCCAGCAAGTCAGTACACATATTTTGAAGACTGAATATATTTCATAATCAAGGACAATTTATAAGTGAATGGAATATAGAAAGCCTTAGGGTTTTCCCTAATCCTACCGACTAAGGACCTTTCATGTCCCCTCCTTGCTGCTCTTAACTCTCTCTTTCAGCTTTGCTTTGGAAGGATGCATTTGAAAGGATTCACCAGGCTTGATTAGGCATTGCCCAGGTATATACCAGAGACAGTCAATGATGTTACGGCCAGAAATCTCAAGAGATTGAATCCCCAACATCTCTTTGTGAAATCCTCAATTATGTAGAATTGACATGTCTGGGTAACACTCCTATCATCAACAAAATATGCAAAAAGAGCTGAATACTAAATGCAGGAATGAGCAAGACAGCCCATTTGAGCCCATCCATGAATCTTTAACTGAAGTTATTCTGACAGCAGAAAATTCTGGTGAACAATTGATAAAATAGAAGTCATTATTAATGTCAGGCACTGTTGAGTGAATAGCAATATTTCAGTAAGACAACTCAGAGTCTGAAAGTCTACTTCACCAATCAAACTGCAAAATGTGTGTACCTCTTTCAATGAGAAAAATGTTGTCTGACCCAGAAGTGCAGGATGCCACAAAGAAGAAAGTTCTTTTTTTCAGCAGGGCAGTAATCTTCCAGGATGGATGAAAACTCAATCAGATGATCTTATGAGATAAGAGTTAACAGAAAAGAAATCCTCTGCAAAGGAAATTCAGGAGATTAAGTGTCCTCCAGATAATGTAATGGATCTAGATTAGATTACTTACAGTGTGAAAACAGGCCCTTCGGCCCAACCAGTCCACACTGACCCTCCAAAGAATAACCCACCCAGACCCATTTCCCACTGACTAATGCACCTAACTCTATGGGCAATTTACCATGGCCAATTCACCCGACCTGCATATCTTTGGACTGATGTGGAGGAAACCAGAACACCTCTACACAGACACGGGGAGAACTTGCAAACTCCACACAGACTGAGGCTGGAATTGAACCTAGGACCCTGGTGTTGTAAGGCAGCAGTGCTAACCACTGAGCCACCATAAGACTACAAAGAATAAAGTCCTCTACAATTGATATTCAGGGTGTTAAAAAAACCTCCAGGAGGAAAATGGCCTACAGATCAGAAGATCAACAGTCCTTAAGTAGACATCTACCATTTTCCACCATTGAGGGTGTGTCTGTGAAGAGGAGGTGGAGGGATATGTTTTTTTTTTAATTGGTTCATTCATGGGATATAGCAGGCACTGGCTTATTGCCCTTCCCTGCCTTCTTGAACTGTTGCAGTCCATTTGCTGTTGGTAGAAACGTAATGCTATTCGGAAGGGAGTTCCAGGAGTTTGATCCAGCAACATTAAAGGAATGGTAAGATGCTTCTAATTCAGGATGGCAAGTGGCTTGGAAAGAAATTTGCATGTGGTGGTACCCTATAACTAATCTCCAGATAAGCCCAAGATAAAGCAGAGGCAAAGGAGAATTGGTGGTAGCTAACTACAACAAATAATCTAATTGAGTACCACAGACTGATACTGGTAACAAATATCCAACCTGGGAAAATAATAAAATGATCTTATGTAGGTAGGCATGATAGTTAAAATGCTCGACTGAAGAAGCTCCAGCCTACACCCTGTATAAAGTGACATGCATATACTTCAACAACAACAAAAACAAAAGTTGCTGGAAAAGCTCAGCAGGCCTGGTGGCATCTGTGAAGAGAAATCAAAGTTAATGTTTCAGGTCTGATGACCCTTCCTGCATATAGTTAGTTTGCCATAAATAAATCATTGTTAAAAAAAGTCTAGTCATACTTGTACCATAAAATAGCATTTCACAAATGTCATTTTGAACAGAACTTGACAACAAAAGATGGTGACACCGATGAACAGACTTCAAACATATGTATGACAGTAGTTTATAACTATTTACATATAGCTACAGTTTAATTACCTGTATTAATCAGTCATTATTATTAAGTACAGAAATCTGGTCCATGCTTTCCATCAACTTGGCTCTGAAAAATCAGGTAATTTGGGGAATTTTGTGTACTTGATTAGATTAGATTACCTACAGTGTGGAAACAAGCCCTTCGGCCCAACCAGTCCACACCGACCCTCCGAAAAGTAACCCACCCAGACCCATTTCCCTCTGACTAATGCACCTAACATTATGGGCAATTTAGCATGGCCAATTCACCTGAACTGCACATCTTTGGAATGTGGTAGGAAACTGGAGCACCCGGAGGAAACCCAAGCAGATACAGAGAGAATGTGCAAACTCCACACAGACAGTCACACAAGGCTGGAATCGAACCTGGGATCCTGGTGCTGTGAGGCACCAGTGCTAACCACTGAGCCACCAGTTTAAAATCTTCAGCTTCACTGATGACTCTGATAACGGGGAGGCTCATCTTCCAGCTCTCAACTCCACCCACCCCCACACTGTGAAAAGCGACAAGAAAGAATTCACACTAGCGAAATGCCTCATACAGAAATCAGGTCAGCATTTTGTGTTTTTTTGTAATGCCAGCATTGTGGATGATATGCTAACAAGGCAATAGATAAGCAAATAGATAGTGTCCCAAGAGGACATATGAGTGCTCTAGATTCTTGCTGTAGATTAGTGTTTGACTTACCTTTATAGTTGTAGGAGAAACATGTATCAGGAGTAAGCAAAGACTTGGAAAAGGCATTTGACTCCTTCATTAATGACCTCCACAGTTTAGCGCATAAATGTGAAGATAGCACGATAAAAGGTGTCCCAATCAGAAATGGAATAGTTGCCAGAGTTTTAGACAAAACTCTGTCAGAGTCCCACATATAGGGGTAATCTAATATTGAATAAAGTAATGCAATTGCCTTGATCTGTCAAGGCCCGTAAAAATATTTGTGTTGTTATTAGGGCAGGGAGAAAAATCTGGAGCTTTGAGGGTTTTTATTTCAGTTTATTTGATGCAGAAGTGAAAGTTCATCATCGCAGCAGCCATGTGACTCTGAAAGTAAGAAACCCAGTCACCATCTTGGCATGGCCCTGCTGTGTGCACTTTCAAACCGGACTCACTGCCAGCACTCTCAGATGAGATTGAACAATTCAAGAAAGCAGGGTAAAAACAATGACTGCAGATGCTGGAAACCAGATTCTGGATTAGTGGTGCTGGAAGAGCACAGCAATTCAGGCAGCAACCGAGGAGCAGTAAAATCAACATTTCGGGCAAAAGCCCTTCATCAGGGCTTAGCAGTAAAGTTAAATACAATGACAGGGAAATAATGGAAACTAGATACAGTCCAGAATGGAGAATGCTGATGATGAAATGAAATTGCTTGTATGGATCTCAAATTAATTTAAAAATTGGATAAAATTGAAGAAAGAAACCAAAACTGTGAAAACGAATTCAACGTCCCAAAATTTTTCAAAAGGATTGAACAAATTAGAAATGTGTACCACAGTATGCGCAGAGCAATGCAACACCATTTTTCTGCTTATACCCAGGAAAGTCCCACATCAACTTCTGTAAAGAGGCAGAAATGAAATAAAGACAATATTCCAGGAAAGTGTTATTTCATCGATCAATTTTTTTTCAATTCACTCAGAGTATGTGGGTGTCAGTCGCTGAATCGCAGTTGTGAAGGTGATGGTGAGCTGCCTTCATGAGTTGCTGCAGTCTATTTGTTCGAGGTGGACCCACATACCATCAGGAAGAGAGTTCCAGGATTTTGACGCAGTAACACTGAAGAAACGGCAATGTATTTCCAAGTTTTCATATTGGCTTGTAGGGGAACTTGCAGGTGGTGATGTATCCATGTACCCACTGCCCTTATCCTTCTAAATGGTAATGGTCATAACTTTGAAAGGTGCTATCTGAGGAACCTTAGAGAATTTCTGCAGTGTCTCTTGTAAATGGTACACTCAGCTGTTCAGTGGTGGAGGGAATCAAATTTGTGGATATGGTGCCAATCAAACAGGCCGCTTTATCTTGGATGATTCAAACTTCTTGAGTGTTGTCAGAGCTGCACCCATCGAGACAAGTGGAGAGTGCTCCATCAGACACCCGAAATGTGCCTTGCAGATGATGAACTGGCTCTGGGGAATCAGGAGGTTACTTAACTGTGGCAAGATCTTAGTTCCTGACTTGCTCTGATAATCTTCTAAGCCACAGTTCTTCTCTGGCTAGTCCAGTTTAGTCTCTGGTCAATGATAATCTTCTGCAAGTTGATTCTGCAAGCGGATGATTCAGTAATACTAATGCCATTGAATGTCAAAATGTGATGGTTATATTCTCTTTGTTTAAGATGGCCCTCACCAGGCACTTGTGTGGGACAGATGTTGGATAGTATACTGATCTTTCTGCATTTGTGCATGGACTATTTCTGTATCGGAGGAGCTGCAAATAGTGCTGCACATTGTACAATGCTCAATGATCATCCCCACTTCTAACCTTATGATGGAGAGAAGGTCATTGATGAAGCAACTAAAGATGGTTGGACCTAGCACACTAATCTGAGAAGCTCATGCAGAGATGTCCTAGAGCAGAGATGCATGATCTCCAACAAACCAAAACCATATTTTTTTGGGACAAGTATGATTCTAAATACCTATCCAGGGATTTTCAGATATGGAATCTATCCCAAAACCAAATGATCAGAATTTTTGTCAACATTATTCACTTTGTCAATGCTGTCGAATGTGAAGTATATCTAATAACATCAGCAAATAAAGATTGGGAAGACCAATGAAAATCAGAATCTTCACAAAATTGGACATAAGTGGCAGAAGCTGGTACTTATCACAAAGCAAGGTATTAAAGCTTTTAATTACCTATACTATTCCATTTGGTTGTTATTGATTTTACTATTCATCAGGATCATGCCTGCACTGAAGATCTTCTAGAGGACAATGTCTAATATCTTGGAACAAATAGAATATATAATTCATCAGATAGATGATATCAGATCCACAATCCATCATAAAGTTGAAACTTATTATTGTCAAATCACAAAATATTCTCATACAATATTACATGAGTATAAGTTTTCCATACTGAGGGGAGGAAAAGGGAAGCAGAAGAAGAAGGGTGGCATGGTGACACAGTGGTTAGCATTGCAGCCTCACAGCGCCAAAGACCCAGGTTCAATTCCCGCCTCAGGCATCTGTCTGTGTGGAGTTTGCACATTCTCCCCGTGTTAGCGTGGGTTTCCTCCGGGTGCTCCGGTTTCCTCCCACAGTCCAAACAAAAATGTGCAGGTTAGGTGAATTGGCCATGCTAAATTGCCCGTAGTGTTAGGTGTAGGGGAATGGTCTGGGTGGGTTGCGCTTCGGCGGGTCGGTGTGGACTTGTTGGGCCGAAGGGCCTGTTTCTATATTATAAGTAATCTAAATTAATCAAGAAGAAGAAAAATAGTAGTCATAATTTGGAGATGCCAGTGTTAGACTGGAGTGTACAAAGTTAAAAATCACACAACACCAGGTTATAGTCCAATAGGTTTAATTGGAAGCACACTAGCTTTTGGAGCGATGCTCCTTCATCAGGTGGTTGTGGTGTTTACGATTGTAAGACACAGAATTTACAGCAAAAGATTACAGTGTGATGTAACTGAAATTATACATTGAAAAATACCTTGTGATTTACTTTTGAAAGAAGTGAAGCTATCATGGTCATTCTAACAGATGAGAGACTAAACAAACAGTCAAGGTATTTTTCAATGTATAATTTCAGTTACATCACATTGTAAAGTTTTGCTATAAATTCTATGTCTTACAATTGTATACTCCACAACCACCTGATGAAGGAGTGGTGCTCTGAAAGCTAGTGCTTCCAATTAAACCTGGTAAAAATGAGGACTGCAGATGCTGGAAACTCGAGTCTGGATTAGAGTGGTGCTGGAAAAGCACAGCAGGTCAGGCAGCATCTGAGGAGCAGGAAAATCGACGTTTCGGGCAAAAGCCCTTCATCAGGAATAGAGACAGGGAGCCTGCAGGGTGGAGAGATAAATGAGAGGGGGATGTGGGGAGAAATTAGCAAAGAGTACAATAGGTTAATG
Organism: Chiloscyllium plagiosum; assembly: GCF_004010195.1. Classification (NCBI taxonomy): domain Eukaryota; kingdom Metazoa; phylum Chordata; class Chondrichthyes; order Orectolobiformes; family Hemiscylliidae; genus Chiloscyllium; species Chiloscyllium plagiosum. The sequence goes on from NC_057725.1 coordinate 27,991,323, forward strand.
AGGGTGGATTGATGCCCTGGGGTTGAAGTGTTCCGAGGCATAAGATGAGGCGTTCTTCCTCCACGCATTGGGTAGTGAGGGAGCGGCAGTGGAGGAGGCCCAGGACCTGCATGTCCTCGGCAGAGTGGGGAGGGGGAATTGAAATGTTGGGCCACAGGGCGGTGGAGTTGATTGGTGCGGGTCTAGCTATATCTTTACCTCACCAGTAGACCTTACAAACATTATCCAAGAGCCAACAACAAAATCTAACAGGCAACTGTAGGCACAGCTACCAAAGGTAGAACAGTTGAGTTTGGACAGAAGGCCAGGACTAGAGGAGTTCAGATATCGTGGATGATGTGAATCTGGAAGAGGGTACAGAGATATGGATTTGCAAGGTCACTTATAAACCTGAGCAGTCAGCAATGATAGAAGAGGTATTCATGATCCAAATTCAATTTGCAGAGTGCAATTATAATAAATAGCTTTTATTATGTGCAACTGTTTGATGCAATATGTCAGTTTACATGAAATAAAATGGAATAGAAAGACGTACTAAATGCTGAGATGAGGCGCATGGAATACGCAGAGACCCATGCAGAGTCCAGACACCAGAACAAACTGTTGGGACCAAATTGCTTTTATCTTTATTCTCTGCTCCTTGTAATTCTATCTTAACAATTTCATGTGATTTAATTCTCAGAGTGTTGTGAAAATGCTGTTGTTAAGAATGTTCTTTCGTATCCTTCTGAGCTTATTTTCTTGAATTTAGCTGTCCTGGCAGTTTAGAAATTGTAAAAATGTTTTACAGATTGCCACATCCCCCGACAGAGACAGAGTGAGTCACAGAACCCAGAAAAGCTCTTGTTTTTTTTTAAAACACATTCTGAGGCTATGGGCACCATTGGCTGTTTCCTGCTTGTCCCTGTTTGCTGAGAGAAGGTGGTGCTAGAATTTTAAACTGTTGCGGTTGTAATTATTTGGGCCATGAGATCACTTTTAAGTGGAGTCACCTGACTGGCAGGCTAGGGGAGGGCAGTAGGTTTCCTCTTTAATTTTTAGGACATTCTAACAACATTGCCATTTACTGGTACCCAGCACTTTTTGAAAAAAAGAGCAAACTTTAATTCATAAACTGCATGCCATTTGTACTCATTCGCAGAATTATCAATCCAGTAACGTGACCAGTAAGCCATCACAGCTGATAATGAGCTTATCGTTTTGACACCTGAGATAGAATAATCTCTTGAAACTTGGAGACTACCTTTCTAGTGCCCACATTCCTCATTTATGGGCTGTCTTGCATCCACCTGGAAAGGCAGGCCTGATGTCAGTTTAACATCACATATTGTGCTCTTCTGACAATGCAGCACTCCCTAGTGCTGCACTGGGAGTGTCTGGATTGAATATTGTAACCTGAACTCAGCAAACCTCTAACTGAGAGAAGTCCTCCCTTGGAGTGGTGCAGCCAAGAGGAAAAGTGGCAACTCTTCAGACCACAGTCAGGCCCACCAGACCAAAGATCCCAGATAATCTCAGGGGCTATCGTCTAACCAGGGCCCAGTTGGCAGGCCTTGGCAAGAAGGAAGTGGGCTGCCAGATCCAAGAGGTAGGCAGGAGGATTAGAGGAGGTATGATGAGCCAAGGGCTGCTGGATCCAAAAACTAGCCACCAGGATACATGAACATCAATTAGCCACAAAAAGGCATGACCCACTCTCAACAGTATTCTTACATACAAATGAGGAAGGGCACCACTTCGACTGGGACAACACATTCATCCTAGGTGAAAGTGAGGACTGCAGATGTTGAAGATCAGAGTCAAGCTTAGAGTAGTGCTGGAAAAGCACAGCAGGTCAGGCAGCATCTGAGGAGCAAGAAAATTGATGTTTCAGGCAAGAGCCCTTCATCAGGAAATCCTAGGACATCCATCCTAGGACAAGCCAAGCAGAGATGTGCACGAGAATTCCCAGAAGCACAGCATTCCAACCGGAACTCAATCAACAAACACATTGACTTGGATCCCATTTACCATCCTCTGAGAAAAAGAACAGGAAATGACATCACCACAGGAACTGCCATCACCACAGGAAATTATGTCACCAAGGAGATCTTAAGCACATAAATAGAAAGCGGGCCATGTCACCAGTGCTTCATCCAGAGGCCAACTGATGATATTACTAGTATGGTGATGAAACATCTGAAAAGGAACCTTCCAGCTCAGCGAGCAAACCTACATCCACAAGGGCTAGTGCCGCCAAAAAGCACAGGAAGGTATTCCATCTAACCCCCAACGCCCTCCGCCACCACCACTATCAAGGTGGGCATCACACTATGACAGCTGGAATGTAGCCCTTATGTGGAGGGGAGGGCGCGGGCATGGGTCACCTTTGCACCAGTCAGCAGAGGAGCATGTGGTTTGAATTCACAACCTTAGTGACCAAAGCAGGGAAGGGGAGGGCAGTACAATAGCAGGGAACTGGGTCAGGGTTGCAACTCATTGTTGTCCCACCACTGGAGAGACTTCCTGGGCGGGGCGGTAGATAGCAGAAGACAGGTGATGTGGCTAATCAACAGCCCACACTGCAAGGCTGAACAGCCGACCTGAATAACGAGGTGTCCAATCAGGCTGTTTCTCAGGCATTCTTTTGTCAGTGGGCCAAATAATATTATCACAAGACAAGAAATTCAGCTAATATTCTGGGGACCTGGTTTCAAATTGTGGAATTTGAGTTAAATTTTTTAAAATCTGGAATTAAGAATCTACAAATGACCATTGTTATGGACACAGGGTAAACCCTCCTGCTTAATTTAAAACCAGCAACACAGAAAATATTTATCCGGTGCAGTAACCTGTAAAAGTTCAAATGGCCAAGAACTTTGTAAAGTAAAAATTCACAACTTTATTTCTTAAAGTATAACAGAAAATAATTAACTAACCACTGCTTACAATTTCTTTCTCTAACTTACCATTTACCTTCCCTTCTATAATACTAGTCTGATAAAACTCCCAACTAAGATTTACAAAACAACCCATCTTATCTCAAAACCAGGCAGCTGTCAATTCTTGTCTTCAGATCTTATTTTGTCTTCTTATCTCCTTGTTAGGAATTTCTGTGTCACAGGTTACTGATCGAAAAGGTACTTTTAAGAGAGATATTTTTCAAGCAGTCTGTTCCGTGCTAGGACTTGGCAGTCTCCTTTCAACTGTTCAATTTTCCCCCAATCTTATACCCCAGATTGTGTCATTGGCTTTTTAGATTGTCAACATATTCCATTCAAACTTGATTGGAAATTGGTATTTCTTTATCAGGATATAATTTAAACTGATTGGCCGAATTCAAATTTGTTTTTGTCTCCAGGCAATGAACTAATCAAGTTGTTTGACCAAGTATTATATACATTGTTGCCTTGTTGGGAACACTTGGTGCTGTGTCTGGTAGTTCTGTTGCTTTTAACTCTCTTAAAGTACACCCACATCTTCATGACACCATAAAATTATTGTCAGTTGTCAAAAAAAATATATCTGGTTCACTAATGCCCTGAGGGAAGGAAATCTGCCATCCTCACCTGGTCTGGCCTACCTGTGACTCTCAACTGCCCTCTGGGCAATTATGAATGGGCAATGAATGGTGGCCTAGCCATTGATGTCCAGTGAATGAACAAAAAAAGAAATGGCACCACAGTGTCCTCCATCAGCCTAGGTGGACGTCATCAACCAAAGAAGGGGGCTATGGTAAACAAAGGCAGCATCATGGCCTCAGTAATTGCACATTTCCCCTTCATCCCTCTAGCCCCACTATCTGCAAAGTTTTAATTTTCAAATACCCATCCATGGTTCCTTCTATTTCACAGTATCCCAGGTTATCCACGTTACTTCAGCAGCTGACAGCTCCCCTACTAGTGCTACTGAGGATTCAGAGCACCCAGGCCTATGATTGGGCCAGTAGCATAAGGAGCCTGTTCACAATCTTCAATTGGACAATGAGCCCATAAACAATACAATTCAGCTGGTCCACTCTGGGCAAGCTTTGAGGCCACAGTAACTTTCAGCCTTACACCCACCAAGCTGTGGCTTACCCTGAAGAAAGCAGATTTCCTTTGCCTTGTTGCTTTGCCAAAACAAGAAGAGTGTTTGTTTCGCATTGAGTACACGCAAACAATCCCACAAGGAGCCAAACTCTGTGCCTGGCTGGATTTTCTAATTTAAAGAAACAGTGTTGAGTGTCAATAATATAGATATGTTTGATTTTGAGATGCAAGAAATGTGACTCCCTATGTTCCAACCCTCACAGTATTTACACTCCCGTTAATCCATTTTGCTTCAATACACAGATGCAATTTGGACACCCAGAAAAGCCTTTGGGAGAAGGTAAGTACAGGAAGGCTGAGCTTTTGTCCTCAAGTTTCTAGCTATTTGGAATAATTGTATAACAAGAGCACAAAGCGAATCAAAACTTGATGGCTCATTAGCTCGATGCAAGCACTTTGACAATTCAAATTAAACCACTATGACTTCTGTTTCACATTACCACCGCTTGAAATTTTTAAGGCACGGTGAAATAAAAACTCACATGTTGTTAATTGAGAACCTATCAACAGGAGTGTGTTTCTCCCAGCTCTCACCTTAATTAATGTTTGGAATTAGATGAAACAACAGCAGCAACAAATAGAGCACAATTCACCAGAGCAGAGTGTTAATGCATTATGGTATAAAGAGAATGCTTGTAATGTCTATTTTACAATACCACCCCCCTCCCCCCAAAAAATGCCACATCCAATAAGTTTATGATTTGTATTTCTATAATAGAGTCATAGAGACGTACAGCATGGAAACAGGCCCTTCCATCCAACCCATCCATGCCGACCAGATATCCCAACCCAATCTAATCCCACCTGCCAGCACCCGGCCCATATCCCTCCAAACCCTTCCTTTACATATACCCATCCAAATGCCTTTTAAATGTTGCAATTGTACCAGCCTCCACCACATTTTCTGGCAGCTCATTCCATACATGTACCACCCTCAGTGTGAAAAAGTTGCATCTTAGGTCTCTTTTATATCTTTCCCCTCTCACCCTAAACCTATGCCCTCTAGTTCTGGACTCCCCGACCCCAGGGAAAAGACTTTGCCTGTTTACCCTATCCATGCCCCTCAAAATTTTGTTAACCTATATAAGGTCACCCCTCCAACACTCCAGGGAAAACAGCCCTAGCCTGTTCAGCTTCTCCCTATAGCTCAAATCCTCCAACCCTGGCAATATCCTTGTAAATCTCCTCTGAACCCTTTCAAGTTTCACAACATCTTTCCGATAGGAAGGAGACCAGAATTACACGCAATATT
>NC_057725.1:27996724-28012353 GCF_004010195.1 Chiloscyllium plagiosum
CCATTACACCTCCAATTTTGGTGTCATCTGCAAACTTGCTAACTGTACCTCTTATGCTTGCATCCAAATCATTTATGTAAATGACAAAAAGGAAAGGGCCCAGCACCGATCCTTGTGGCATTCCACTGGCCTCCAGTCTGAAAAACAACCCTCCACCACCACCCTCTGTCTTCTACCTTTGAGCCAGTTCTGTATCCAAATGGCTAGTTCTCCCAGTATTCCATATGGTCTAACCTTGCTATTCAGTCTCCCATGGGGAACCTTGTCGAATGCCTTACGGAAGTCCATATAGATCACATCTACTGCTCTGCCCTCATTTATAAATCTTAGTTGAAAGTGGAACTTGCCACTACAAGGAGCAGGGACAGAAACCACAAGCACCAGTGCTTCTCCTAGCCTAGGCCACCAGCCCTGCTTCTAGTTCCATCCAAGTACAGTGATCCTTCCCACTCCACCCTGACCCAATCACACCAGGCCCTCTAAAGCCTTGGGCGCTGGTTATTGGGCCCTGACATATGTCCCTGCCTAACAAGGAAATTGTTGATGTGAATAGCACACAATGCATTTAATAGGAGGCTTCATTAACATTATGAGAGGGAAAGGTATGTTGATAGCATCAAATCAAGTTGGTTGGTTGGAGTTTCAAGTGGAGCTTAAACATCAGTGCAAGACCAGTTGAACTGAATGGCCTGTTTTGTGCTTAGGATCTATCTAATTCTATGGAACTAATATTTATTCCATTTTATTCAGAGTCTGGAGAAAACTTATATCTATATTAAGCTTCTCTTGACTGGATGCCAGAATGGAAAAGTGCAAGCCAGAAATATAGAATATTACAGCGCACACAGGCCCTTCGGCCCTCGATGTTGTGCCGACCTGTCAAATCAATCTGAAGCCCATCTAACCTACACTATTCCATGTACGTCCATATGCTTGTCCAATGACGACTTAAATGTACTTAAAGTTGGCGCATCTACTACCGTTGCAGGCAAAACATTCCATACCCTTACTACTCTCTGAGTAAAGAAACTACCTCTGACATCTGTCCTATATCTATCACCCCTCAATTTAAAGTTATGCCCCCTCCTGCTCGCCATCACCATACTTGGAAAAAGGCTCTCCCTGTCCTCCCTATCTAACTCTCTGATTATCTTATATGTTCTATTAAGTCACCTCTCAACCTTCTTCTCTCCAACGAAAACAGCCTCAAGTCCCTCAGCCTTTCTTTGTAAGATCTTCAATACTCTTGCAATCACCCCTATTTTCTGCTGTGCTTTCCCCATTCTCTCCAGTTGCCCTAGGTCTCTCCGCATGCTGCCCTGTATTTTCAGTAGGAGATTTTGGAAATCAATATACTCAGTGTCTGACTCAACCCTTTTCAGTACAGTCCATGATCTCATTAAATGACAGAGCAGCCTAGAGGGTTAAATGGTTTCCTCCTGTTCCTATGCTCCTATGCTTTACTTATAAAACCTCTTTCATTATGGAGCGTCTACAATCCACACAGAGTCCCAGCCCTCAATGAATGTTTCAATATGTGAATCAACATTATACACATGTGCCCTGTCCAGACTGCATTCCTCGAGCAACATTTACAGAGCTCAATGTGAGAAAAACCTGAGAGGGCTAACAAGGAGAGACGGTATAATATGAATTCAAAATGTAGGTGAGCAGACAAATCTTGGTGTCAACACTTAAGTCCTTGTAAATGGCAGGGCAAGTTAATAAAATGGTTAAAAAGGCACATGAGCAACAAGAGAAATAAAATACAAATTCAAAGCGATCATGCTAGAGATCGACTAGGATTCAGCTTAACAGTGCAGATACCTCTATGCATCCCACTTCAGGAAAGATGTACAGGCCTCAGAAAGTTCACAGGAGAGGTTTCCCAGGATGTTACAATGGATGGGGGTCTTCTCTCATGAGGATCGTGAGTTTGGAAAGATTAGGGCTTAACCCCTGGAAACAGAAAAGGTTAAGAAGTTTTAAAGAAAAGTAAAGGTTTTGAAAAAGTAGAGAAAAATGAGAGGGTACAGAAAAGATTTACCAAGATGCTGCTGGGAATAGTGGGTATTAGTTATGGGAATAGACTGCGACTTTTTCATTGGAGTTTAGGAGGTTGAGGGGTGACCTTATAGAGGTTTACAAAATCATGAGGGGTGTAGGTAAAATGAATGGCAGGTGTCTTTTCCCTAGGGTGGGATATTTCAAACCCTAAAGGGCATACTTTTAAAGTGAGAGGAGGAAGACTTAAAAAGACACGAGGGGCATTATTTTCATATAGAGTGGTTGGTGTGTGGAATGAATTTCCAAAACAGTTGTGGATTAGAGTACAGTTGCAACTTCTCAAAGACATTTAGGTAACTAAATGAATAAAAAATGTTTGGAGGGATATGGGCCAAGTGCAGACAGGTATGACTAGTTTAGTTTGGGATTATGGTTGGCATGGTCTGATTGAACCAAAGGGTCTGTTTCCATGTTGTATGACTCTATGACTCTCTATCCATAACCAGAGGTCATGGATTTTAAAATATTGTCAACAGGTCTAGAATAGAAATGGGAAAAATGTTTTTCACTCAGAACTGCCAAGATTCAGAGTGCTCTGTATGAAGAGATAGTGGAAGCAGTATCAATAAATAACTTTTTATTTTTAAGAGAGGAGTTGAACAGGCACTTGAGGAGACTGAACTTAGAGAATTATAAACAAAACAAGGGAATGTGGGACTCAGCGCAAATGTTCTTTCAAAGAGCCAACAACTCCACAATAGGTTGAATAGCCTCATTTCGTGCTGCAAGTTTCTATGAAAACTTCCTAAAAAGTGGCTATCCCTCTCATAGGCCTTGCCCACAAGAAATAAGTGAAAGTACATCAAAGGTCTCTGGCTGTGAAACAGTTTGGAATACTATGAATACCTATCAGGAGAGGTTTGTTAGGCTAGACACATGAGAATGTTTCTAGTTGTGTCTGTGCACTAATGAATGACATACATCAAGAGTGATACCTGTTGACAGAAGGACTCACTTGAAATAATGACTGCGACAGCAAGATCCAAGGAATACTCTCTTCGACCCACTTATGTAAATAGTATAAAGTTCACCAGCCTCAGACAGAATCATCCCTCTCTGCAACTTCAGTATGATCTCACAGCATTGTGGCACCCTTTGCTCAGTAAAATTTCCTAATCATCCTGATTTATGGTGAAACGTTTAAAGCAGTTCGCATTACAAGGCAAATGATCAGGGAAGGCCCGGAGCAGAAAAACTGAGGTACATTGACCCTATAGGTGGAGAAGAGCTGCAGAGATGATCAGCCAAATGGTCAGTGTATGGCACAAGATCCATAACATGGCAAGCAAAGGGCCTAATGACATGACTCAGCAATTGATCACAAATTAATCAACTCACATACTTTGCTTGACCCCAAAACACAGATATAATTTTGGAGTGAGTGAGTCCTTGCCCCTATAGAAATTTTGGATCATAAGGTGGACCAGGATCAGGAAGCTTATAGCCCCAATGGTCTCCCACCTCAGACGCCCCTTCCAAACCTAATGGAGAGCAGATTATTATGTTTTTATACACCCATATCAGTTACATTGCTGTTGGAATTCGACTGATTTGGTATAGCGGAAGAAATGGCAAAATATTGTAATTTGATTAAGGCTGTCAACACATTTCAGCTCTAACATAGGTACTAATCGCTTGAGGTTTAATCAGTTTAGTCAGAAGCCAAGAGAGGAAACATTATTTCGAAATTGGCCTCTACTACTTAGCAGATCACTGTGACTGCAGGAATCTACGAGATAAATTTCCTGAGACTGTATCATAGTTTGTGACTTTTTTATGGCTCTACCTGATCTTTTACCATCCAGACCTCATGTTGCGCAATGCAAATTGTGTGCTCTCTGCTGTTCTTTCACTGCACCCATACAACTGTACCTTTATCTTACAGTTTGACTGAATATTCTAGTATTGTACAACAACAGCTATAAGCAGATGATTGCTCCTTTTGTCCCAAGTGATGTCCCACTTGGACCTCCTTCCTGCAGCTGGAATGGTTCATGTGGAAGCAATTCTTCTTGATTATGTAGAAATGATCGTGGCAGGTGTTCTTCCCAACACATTTGCCTACCAGGTGCCTGAGGACAGAGTGGAAACTTCTGAGTCTCCCACAATATCCATGAGTAAGTATATACTGACAATCTTTCACACAGATACCATTGAATTCCCTAATTCTATAAGTTTGCCTGTAGATCACAGTACTGCAGCAACAGTTCTTTGACAAGCAGGTCCTTCTTTGTCTTCAAAAAGGTAAGCAGTCCATTCTGCTATAGAGTCCCATTGTACTAATGTGATGTTGTATTGTCATGTTATATCATTGGAGTTCTTTGATTGGCCATGTGAGATTCTCCAATCTAATTTTCCTTGATCTCCTTAGATATCAAGCAAGGCTACACCTCAAGGTGCTGCAGAGATCCTGTGTGTTAATGTTTTTATGTCAATAGTGTCTCCTCCACACCTACAACCCAGTGGTGAAGGCCTCGTGATATTCCCGCTTGACCATTAATTCAGAAACTCAGGTAATGTTCTCAGGACCAGGTTTGAGTCTCATCACTAGAGGTGGTAGAATTTGAATTCAATAACTATCTGAAATTAAAATTGTAATGAAGACCATGAAACTGTTGCCGACGGTCAGGAAAAACCCATGTGTTACACAAATGTCCTTTATGGAAGGAAGCTGTCATTCTTACCTGGTGTGGCCCTTTGTAAGGATCAGGTTTTGTTAATGCACATTCTAGAGGCTGCATACCTAAGTCTTGCCATTAGCTAGCCAATGGGAAACCTCAATCCAGGAAATTCAGAGTACTTCCAAGCTCCTGGTCCACAGCAATGTGGCTGACTCTCATCTGCCCTCTGGGAAATTACAGATGAGCAATGAATGTTGGCCTAGCCAGAAACACTCACATCCTCTGAACATCTTTTTTTTTAAATCCTTACTTATACAAAACAGAAATTTCAGGAACAACTCAGCAGGTCTAGCAGTATTTGTGGAGAGAAAGCAGAACCAATGTTTTGGGTCCAGTGACTCTTCATCAAGCTGAGTTTCTCCAGCTAAATCTGTTTACATTTGAAATTTCCAGCGTCTATGGTTCTTGGTTTTATTTTAATATCCTAATTAGATCAGATGCCTGCTGATGACCTCGCAGAAGGTCCACCTTCTTCAGGTTTCAGTGATGATATCTAAGAGCATGTGAATCCCTGGGATCGTCCACAATCTCCTACACTCCATAGTACTGGAGCTTCCTTGTCATACACAATACAGTGTTCGTGGTTGCATAGCGGCCCTTACATACACTATGGATCAGCCAATCCTTCATGAGGATCCGGTTTTGTTAATGCACGTTCTAGTGGATGCACGCCTAAGTCTTGCCAACGGGAAACCTACATCCAGGAACCACAGAGAATGGAGTACTTCCATGCTCCTGAACTTGGACAAACTATCCTCTTACCTACTGCAGCAGACATGTCCATACACTGGTTTGGGCCAATACAGAGTATCCTGTCCACCATCCTTCCTTGCTCCCATAAAGTTGTTATTTCCCCATGGTCATTCCTATGACAGAGAATGCGGGAAATTCAGACGCTCCATTTCACAAAGTGGGCATTGAAGTTTCTACTTACGATACAGAGACACGTGTGAAATGGACGCAAATTACACCCTATCCTCTTTTAGTTTTTCCATCTCTAGGTGCTGACAGTTTGTCTTCTCAGACTACCTTTCGTTGATCACTTTTCAATGCTGCTAATTCAAGTTGTTGTAAAGGATACATCACTGATAATAACACTATCCATCACCTTCCTGCTAAAAGGATACATCACTGATGTATCCTTTTAGCAGGAAGGTGATGGATAGTGTTATTATCACCAGACTATTAATTCAGAAACTCACATAATGTCCTGGGGTCCCAGATTCAAATCCTGCCACGGCGCATGGTGGAATTTCAATTCAATAAAAATCTGAAATTAAAAGTCCAATAATGACCATAAAACCACTGTCAGTTTTCAGGAAAAACCCATTCGGTCCACTAATGTCCTTTAGGGAAGGAAACTGCTGTCCTTAAATGGTCTGGCCTGAATATGACTCCAGACCCAGAATAATGTGGCTCACTCTCAACCTCACAAGCCACTCAGTTGTATAAATCTCAAGAAAGCAGCTCATCAGCAACTTATCAATGTAAACAATGGATGGATGATAATGGCTGACACAGCCCAGTGATGTCCATATTTCATGAGTGACTTGAAAAAAATGTTGTTGCAGATTTCATGTCCAGATGCTCATGATTCTGTCTTCCAACCAATAGAAAGTCAATTACTAATATCCCATCTTGTCCCAGGAATGGGCTGAGAACAGAATCAGAAAGAGATTTGGAGAATGGAAGTGAGGAAAATATTAATGGTCAAACATCAGGAAAAATGTTAGTCGTTGAATGACAATGATTTAAAAGGAGACTTTGGGGAGATGCATGGAGTAAATGTAATCCCCATTGTGCTAATGTTTGATATCAGTGATGTCTTCTGCTGTCGGGACTCACTGTGATTTGATTTGATTTGGTTTTATTATCACTTGTACTGAAGTACAGAAATACATTGAAAACTGTAGAATGTCACCAAACTAGGTGCTATCTTACGTACAAGTACCTAGGTATAGGAACTTAAGAACAAAGTAGAAAGAAAGAACAAAGTTAAATATGGTAGTAATTATAGTATAGTCTAAAACATACAAAATAAGTTAAAAGTTATACATTGCAGACTTTCTTAATTTTAAGTAGAAAATAAAGAAATAAAGCTGAAAGTTCAAAAATTACAGTCCTTATTATGCACTTAGCCACAGTGGGACCGCACTTCAAGGAGTCACATCAAGACTGGAAATCTAAGGCCACATCGGGCTGAGAGACTGTCATGTACCACCGAAAGACCACCATGCTGGGCTCATGGACCAGCATACTGCACCACTGAGAGACTTGGAATTCGGACTGCAAGGTTCTATGAATGCATTCTCCTATTCACTCACGTAAATAGTGTAAATGGTTAATTAAAGTTTCTGCTCACCAGTATGAAAACAAACCTACTTCTATCTGCAGCCATTGTATGGTCTTATGATTCGGGGAAAAGTAAAACTAAAGGTCATTGACATAAAATAGTCACTAAGAAATCCAATAGGAATTTCAGAAGAAATTCCTTCACCCAGAGGCAGTGATCAGAGATTTCTTTAACCAGGATGTAGCAGTATTCACTGCCCTCTTGTCTATGAATTATATGTTCTGAGTTTAAGTCCCACTGCCAAGCTGTTTTTAATTCCAAAGACGTCATGTGGACAATGACGACAATGCAATATAAGGAGCTATGAATTTCTCTGGAGGTTTCAATTACTCTCTGCAAAACAAACTGTTCTTTAGATTGTAGAAATTTGTGGAATTAAAGAGACATTTTTAAGTAGACTCTTTCAAAGGTACACAAGGTCATATCAAACAAACAAGTTTGATCAGTCTTGCTGATGAAAATGCCATAGGCTATGTCCAACCTATCTTCTTTTGGATGTGCATTTGCAGCAATTAACTGCATTCCTACATTGGCAGAGGAGGCTGTAACTGAGTTCAATGGCTTGTTTTTCCCAACAAAGAGGACAAAAGGGAAAAAAGGCATTGATTCTCCACTCAGTGAAGGATTAAAAGAGATTTTTGAAGTTCCTGATGAGTCAGGTACAAAGGCATCGTCATCCAATTTTACACCCAAGGAAAGCACAATCATCGAATCACAGAATTGTCATGGTGCAGGAGGAGGACGTCACTTAGCCTATTGTGCCTGTAGACATTCTTCAAATGAGCTGCATTACCTGGTGCCAATCTCCTGCTTTACCCCATACACTTACACTCCATGTCCATCCAAACAATCATCCAATACTCTCTTGAATGCCTCATTTGAACCTACTTGCACCAAACATCCAGGCATTGCAGATTATATCCTAGCTACTCGCTGTGTGAAAACGTTTTCTCATCACCCTTCATTTTTTTGCATATCATTTTAGATCTACTCATTCTTGTTCCTTCTCCAACTGGGAACAGCTTCTCCCTATCTATCCTATCCAGCCCACTCATGATTTTAAAAACCTCTGTCAAATCTCTTCTCACTCTTCTTCTCTTTAAGGAGGACTGTCCTAATTTCTTTCATCTATCCTCATAATTCAAGTTTCTCATTCCTGGAACCTATTCTTGTAAATCACTTCTTCATTCTCTCCAATACATTCACAAGTTTCCTCTAATGCTGCATCCACAACTGTATGCAATACTCCAGCTGAACTCTTAACATGTAGTTACATGATATATGTGAGACAATCATCTCCAGACTCATGAAGCAAGAAGCAAACAAGATAATTGATCAGTATTGTACATGATTGAGGCATCTAACAGTCAAATTAGACTTTCATGATGTGGGACAGATCATAGAGTCATGGAGTCATCGAGATGTACAGCACAGAAACAGATCTTTCAGTCCAACTTGAATATGCCAACCAGATATCATAAATTAATTCCAGTCCCATATCCCTCTAAACCCTTCCTATTCATATTCCTTTTCTTTTAAATGTTGTATTTGTACCAGCGTCCACCCCCGTCTCCACTGACAGCCCTTAGGTCCCTTTTATATCTATCCCTTTTCACCTCTAGTTCTGGACTCCCTCCGTCCCAGGAAAAAGAGCTTGTCTATTTACACCATCCATGCCCCTCATGATTTTGTGAACCTCTATAAGGTCACCCCTCAGTCTCTGATGCTCCAGGGAAATCAGCCCCAGACTATTCTGCCTCTGCCTATAGCTCAAATTCTCCAACCCTGGCAACATCCTTGTAAGTTTTTTCTGAACCTTTTCAAGTTTCACAACATCCTTCCTATAGCAGGGAGTCCAGAATTGCATAGTTCTAAAGGGAATTTAGAATACAGATAATCGAAACTTGTCTCTCTAGCGAATTATGCCAAAATGTGTCATGTTTATCTCACAATAGATATGTGATATGACTTTCACATTCATGATCACGATGTCATGACTATATCATTGTATGTAACCTAATGGTATAGAGAAGTCAGTCTCTGTCTTGCTGGGGCTCTGTGCACTTACAGCATGAGATGCTGAGGGAAACATGCAACAGTACATCTAATTGCTTCGCTTCAGCCCAGATATGTAAGTGCTTGAGATTAAAGTGTACATTTGTAAATACCAGAAGAAGCAATAAAAGTTAATTAAATTCATCAGTGCTATTTGACCCACATATCCTCCTATTGATATAGGAGTTAACTTCAGTATCACAGTGTGCCAATGCAGTATTTCATGGTGCCAATGCAGTGCTAAAGAAATACTTGTAAAAGAATCCTCACTAGAGATTAAAAGCCCTGGACAGTGAAATGTTCAGACGACCAACGACAATAAGTTTATGTGTGGACAGATATCTGACTTGATTAGCATGGAGGAAGACCAACTTTCTTTCTATTTAAAGTTCATGATTTATCACGTTGGAATCTCTCCCTCACTTTTAGGAATATTAAAAACTGATGCTTCAGCCTGTTTTCCAATTTAAACTATAAGAAATCTCTTAACTGCTGTACCTTAATTTTTAAGAAGCAAAATACACAACAAAAGGTTTCTTACACACTTAAAATTAACGTTGACCATTAAACATTAGAAACCTGGACATAGAAACACAGAAAATAAATGCAGGAGTAGGCCATTTGGCTCTTAAAGCCTGCTCCACCATTCAATATGATCATAGCTGATCATGCAATTTCAGTATCCCATTCCCATTTTCTTTCCATACCCCTTGATCCCTTTAGCTGCAAGGGCCATGTCCAGCTCCCTGCTGAATATATCTAATGAACTTTGCTTTTTGTGGGAGAGAATTCCACAGGTTCACAATTCTCGAAGTGAAGAAATTCTTCATCATCTCAGTCCTGAATGGCTTACCCATTATTCTTAGACTGTGAGCCCTAGTTCTGGATTTACCCAACATGGGGAACATTATTCCCGCATCTAGCCTGCCCAGGCTCACCTGGATTTTACATGCTGCTATGAGATCCCCCTCATTCTTCTAAATTCTAGTGAATATAAGTCAATTTCTTTATACGTCAGTACTGCCATCCTGAGAATCAGTCAGGTGAACCTTCATTGGAATCCTTCACTTGTCCTTCCTTAGACTAGTGGACCAAAACTGCACACAATACCCAAACTGCAATCTCACCAAGGTACTGTATGACTACAGTAAGAAAATGATCATTTTATTTAACTACACAGGCTTCCTGTTTGACAGAGCAATGCTTAGGCATTTAAAAAAAACGTATCAGTGTTTAATAATCAGTTGGTTCTGCCTTTTTGTATCCTTCAATTCGTACCAAAGCTGGTGTGACATTGTCACTCTGTAGAATTCTGCCTAATGCTTGAAACCTGCTATCACAAACCTTCATCTCTTAAAGGCACATGACCATGCTCAATAAAACTTCTTAAAGAGGCTGTAGCCATGAAAAATTAAGTAAAATAGAAACAAAAGCATGCTATGACCAGATCTTATGTGAGATTCCCATAATTCATTATGGTTCCATGTAGGATACTCTAAAGCTGTTAAGCTCCTAGGTAACGAGAGATGAACTGGCTCCCCTTCTTTATTCATCCAACTGGTTGGTTCATGGAAACATGGTTAATTTAGAAACCATCCCTTCCCTTACGGATACCTTTCTCCCATACACACAAATGAGCTTCTGTTATAAAAGGAGCCTATTAAACCAGGCTTTCTTGAATTAACCTAAAGGGAGTTTATTAATTATTAAACACAAGAACAATAAGTAATGTAACATGTGTGCACATAAATTAGAAATAAAAGGCGAGTCAAAAGGATAAATCTTTTTTTAAATGTTATATAGATCTGTTTCTGATTTGTTTACAAAGGGCAAATAGTTGAAAGTTGCAGCCATTGTGGTGGAGATTTCCAGTAGTATTGACGTGGATAGGCCAACATCAAGAACATGCTCAAACAGTTTAGCAGCATGTGCAGTGTGTACCATCAAATGCAATCAATTGCCATCAACTTTAAGGGCATAAAACAAGATTTTCAGATTGCACTGCTACATTTTTGGGCAACATTAATGGATACTATCTCCAGCATAAATTATCCAGGAAGGCAAGTGTGAATGACCTGCCCTCTCAATCAATTGTCTAACATTTTGAGACACAGGACATTCTTCTTCAATGACAGAGGAGAATGAAGGACACGTATGATCAGACAGCAAGTAAACAATGACCACAACTACCCACCAGTTGCAGAGTGCAAATCAGAAATTTATGGATACCAGAAAAGTCTTCTAAGATATCCAATTAGCCAGGTCACATGAAATCATTTGAGATCATGGTGCTACATTGCAAAAGCAGAGACGCCAGTCCAGAACAATGTACAACATGCCAACCATTTATGTAGTCATGACTTGGAGATGCTGGTGTTGGACTGGGGTGTACAAAATTAAAAATTACACAACATGAGGTTATCGTCCAACAGGTTTATTTGGAAGCACTAGCTTTCAGAGCACTGCTTCTTCATCAGGTGGTTTAAGTGCCTGGATTGTAATATATCTATGTAAATTCCAGGAGGTGTAATAAAAGTTCACTGAATTCTTCAGCACTCCATGACCATGTCTTGTCCTTATGTTATGGGAGTCAACACAACTATCACTGCATGATTTTTGCAGATCATCAGCTATTGCACCTTACTATCACATCAAAAAATAGTTGAGAAGGAAAGAAAACTTTTGAAACTACTGGAACTAGCAAGTCCACTATCATTTCCAGAGTCTAGAGCTACTAAGGTTGAGACTTCTAACAGTAACTTCCACAATCCAAGTTCAACCTCTGTGAACATCATTCATTGCTTGCTGACCAGAAGACCATCAGCAACAATCTCAAACTCTGACGTGTTCAAACAATGTTTCTACTGTTGTAGTACTTACCCAAAGCAGATAGAGTATGTGTGAGTAAGAAAAGGAAATCTTGAGAAAACTCAGCTATTTTTCTGGTCTTTATCCAATACCAGCATAATCAACTACTAAGACCAATGCTACATATGCCAGGAACATCAAAAAGGTGAGTGAATTCAACCAAAATGGAGACAGATAATCCGGATCTTTTCTTTTGCTCTCTTTTAGACATAGCACCCGGCCACATGACAGTGCCAATTTGTTGCTTGCACATAGATACATCATAGATACATCAACATCTTTCAGTGTTATGGTATACAAAATGTTCAAGAGGCTTCAGGTTTGCTTCATTCACCTTAAAGCAGTGAACACAGAAGTTTTCCATTGCAACAGTAATAAAGGACTGAACATTCTCAGGGCTGCCAAAATGCCAATCTCATTCAAAGGCATCAGAACAAATGGTGTATTTCAAGTTCCAGAGTCATAGAGATGTACAGCATGGAAACAGACCCTTCGGTCCAACTTGTCCATTCCGACCAGAAATCCCAACCAATCTAGTCCCATCTGCCAGCACCCGATCCATATCCCTCCAAACCCATCCTTTCATATACCCGTCCAAATGCCTTTTAAATGTTGCAATTGGACTAGCCTCCACCACTTCCTCTGGCAACTCATTCCATACTCGTACCACACTCTGCGTGAAAAAGTTGCCCCTTAGGTCTCTTTTATATCATTCCTGCTCACCCTAAACCTATGCTCTCTAGTTCTGGACTCCCCCACCCCAAGGAAAAGACTTTGTCTATTTATCCTATCCATACCCCTCATGATTTTATAAACCTCTATAAGGTCGCCCCTCAGCCTTCAACGCTCGAGGGAAAACACCCCTAGCCTATTCAATGTCTCCCCATAGCTCAAATCCTCCAACCTTGTCAACGTCCTTGTAAATCTTTTCTGAACACTTTCAAGCTGATCAGTTTGTGCCACATGCTGAGTGTCACATGCATGCCAATAACATTATCGAATAGCATGCTGACCTCTTACTGGAATCAGCAAACAGAAATGTGTCACATGTAAGTTATGTGTAGATCCTAAAAGAACATGAACAGTGTTGAATAATATTTAATGTCAGAAAGCAGATTGAGAAGGAACTTCCAAGTCTATTTGACCTTGACATGATTGAGAAACTGAAGGATGAGCTTTGCCTTTGCATCTCACCCATACAAGGAACACAAGAAACAATCCAATTATCCATTGATATGCAGTCACTGAACCAAGCCATATAACAAGAAAAAACACTCAATACTGCAAACTGATGATATCATAAAGTGCATGATTCTAAACACTTCATTGAACTTGACTTCGATATGGGCTCTAATCAAGTCAAGCAGAAGAACTGAAATATCTTGTAGTATTCTACATGCACAGTGGACTTTTTCTTAATGCAACAGCACCAACCTTGGCGTCAATTCAGCAGCTAAACTATTTCAGCACATGGTTCAGTCTGTACTTCAAGAACGTGAAGGCATTATGGACACCAGTGATTACATTCTCATCTACAGTCACACTGAAAGTGAGCTTGAGACCTGCCTACAATATTTTCGAGAATGTAACCTGACCTTGAACAAAGATAAATGTTTGTACAGTAAGAAGTAGAATCTAATTCTTCAATTGTATGTACAGTGGTGAAGAAGCATCGTCTGATCCATTTAAAGTTGAAGTCATTGCGAATGTTGCAAATCCAGCAAATATGCAGAAAGGCCAATGTCCACTCATAAGTTAATAAGAAATAGGAACAGAATTAGGCCAATCGGCCCATCGAGTCTACTCTGGCATTCGATCGTAACTAATATACTCCTGATACCTGTTTTCCTGCCTTCTCCCCATTACCCTTCAACCCAATATCACTCGGACTCAGCAAGTACTGTAATGATTTGTTACACTATCTGCTTCTGTATGCGATCTAATGAAAAGGACACCACATAGTGGGAGTGTATCACAGAACAGGATGTACAGCAGTTTAAATAAAGGTTGCTAGCAAGTTTTCCCAAATGCCTATAGCAATGCTGAGAAAATCATCCAACTAGTCGGGCGGCATGGTGGCACAGTGGTTAGCACTGCTGCCTCACAGTGCCAGAGACCCGAGTTCAATTCCCGCCTCAGGCAACTGACTGTGTGGAGTTTGCACGTTCTCCCCGTGTCTGCGTGGGTTTCCTCCGGGTGTTCCGGTTTCCTCCCATACTCCAAAGATGTGCAGGTCAGGTGAATTGGCCATGCTAAATTGCCCGTAGTGTTAGGTAAGGGGTAAATGTAGGGGTATGGGTGGGTTATGCTTCGGCGGGTCGGTGTGGACTTGTTGGGCCGAAGGGCCTGTTTCCACACTGTAATGTAATCTAATCTAATCTAATCTAATCTAGTCATGGATGCACAACAAGGCAGAAAAACCTTCAATTGTTGCAATGGCAAGAAAATCACAATTATCTATGCAGCAAAGTTATTTACAAACAGAGATAGAAGTAGTCAGAATCATATGGGATCCCCTGCAGTTCCATTTCTATTTTTACAGAAACCAGTTAAAGTTTAAGTTTGATTATAAACCACTCATAGGCTTGTCCAATAATAACCCATCTACTTGAATAGTGCAGTGTGTTGTATATTCAACTTCAAAAGTATGAGATTGGTGATGAATATCAGCCAAAGAAGCTCAACCTTATGGATGGTCTTTCATGACATACATTGCCAACAGTCAGTCCTTGTGGTCAGAAAACTCGCTGCAAAACAACATCTTAACAATGTAAGCTGGTGTCAAAGTGGCCCAAACTAACTGGTTTCTAAGTGGCAACACAAGACGAAGTATTACACAATGTATAGTAGCTATGGAATCATAAGATGTGATTTAGAAAATAAGAACAGGTGTAGGCCATTCAGCCCCTGCTCTGCTGTTCAGTAAGATCATTGTTATTCTGTTGTCTAACTCCATATGTTAGCCTTGTTAATGGCAGATCTAAATTTAATAGTTGAATGAGTATAGACTTCCACTTGAGGAAGAACCCTCCAGTAGTCTTCTCTTGTAGAGGTGCTTCTAAAATCTCTACTGAATAACCTGGCCTAAATTCTTATACTATGCAATCTGCTTCTAAAATCCCCAACCAGTGGAAATAATTTATCCAACCCTGTCTTTCCTTGTCAAATTTCTGAAGACCATGATTAATTCACCCCTTAATCTTCTAAATTCTACAGGATAAAGAACTAATTTATCTAAACTCACTTCATAACTTAATCGTTGAAATCCAAATCTCATCCTTGTAAAACACTACATGAAGCTCGATCACATTATGATCGCTTTTTGACAAGTGCTCACAAACTATTAGATCACTCATTAAATCAGGCTCATTGAAAGAGCAATTTTTGACACAACAATGATTTGGATGCGAGCATAAGAGGTATAGTTAGTAAGTTTGCAGATGACACCAAAATTGGAGGTGTAGTGGACAGCGAAGAGGGTTACCTCAGATTACAACAGGATCTTGACCAGATGGGCGAATGGGCTGAGAAGTGGCAGATGGAGTTTAATTCAGATAAATGTGAGGTGCTGCATTTTGGGAAAGCAAATTTTAGCAGGACTTTTA
>NC_057725.1:28012617-28039420 GCF_004010195.1 Chiloscyllium plagiosum
AGAGGGGAAAGATATAAAAGAGACCTAAGGGGCAACTTTTTCACGCAGAGGGTGTTACGTGTATGGAATGAGCTGCCAGAGGATGTGGTGGAGACTGGTACAATTGCAACATTTAAGAGGCATTTGGATGGGTATATGAATAGGAAGGGTTTGGAGGGATATGGGCCGGGTGCTGGCAGGTGGGACTAGATTGGGTTGGGATATCTGGTCGGCTTGGACGAATTGGACCGAAGGGTCTGTTCCCATGCTGTACATCTCTATGACTCTATGAAAATAAGCAAATCGTTACAACTACATCTGATCTATATTATGTAAAAACTGCCTTGTCGTACCACAATTACTGAAGCAAAATGGTGTTCATTTAGTATGTCCACAGTACCTGGAAGTTTCTAAAGTAAACCATCCCTTAGAGAAAGGTTATGAAAATCAAATGTATGGTACAGCACAAAGTCAATCAGTGTGTGTCATGTCAAACAACCACAACGTTAAATTTTCATGATCCTGTCAAGATGTCTGAACAGGAAACCAGGACCATGGACTGGAGTTAGCACTTATTTAGTAGATTTGCACAGTCATGAATACTTGTTTGCTTTTACTGATGACAACAATCTTGGAAATAATTGTGTCTACTTCAATGAAGATCATCATTCCAAAATTTGACCAGAGCTTTGCTTTTTGGGGTGAAAAGTGACAATAGACACCAATCAACAGCAGTTGGTTCAACAAATGTGTGAACTAACCATGTTGCACTTGCCAAAAAAAACACACCTCCTTAAACTAGAACTAATTGAGAAGTCAAAAAGATTTATGGATACTTTGGACAAGTGTTATGTACAACTCTACAGTTGAGATCAAGTCATGGAAGCAAGAGTTGTATTATTTTCTTCACTACTACAGAGCAAGCAAATTTCCAGCTACATTCATCAGGAACATCCTGTGCATACACAGTTTTCTGAGCTGCCCACCAGAGCTAAGTATCAGCAAATACAATTGAGGACAGAATGACTAAATTAGAGTGAATGCAAAGCAAGCAATTAAATTTAAAGGTAGACCATCAAAATGATGAAATAATTAATTGTGGAATGTGATGGTCATATTAGAAAGCAAACAACCCCTTATAACATATAACTTGTTGTGACCGCCAAAAAGAATCAATGATCAATCTTGAACTCTGAAAACAATTATTATGTCGAAGTCTCAGTGAAAAGCATGAATTAAATGAGACCAGACCTGATGTTAAATGATGTGCAATTTGAGAGTGAATTATCCATCACACTTAAATGAGTATGGTTCAGACTTTCTGATGGCTAGATCAGGGTGGCACACTGGCCAGTAGCTAATACTACTGCCTCACAGTGCCAAGGACCCAGGTTCCATTCCAACCTTGGGTGACTGTATGAATCAATAGCTAATCTAATTTCTGAGTAGCTATACATCTTACCTCACACATCTGCAACTACAGCACCTTCAGATCACTTATACCACACAAACCCTAGCCTGACAACCTCCAGAAGCTGACTCACGTATTAGTGCCAGATATGACACAATACACTCTCCCATCTGACATCCCCTCCTCACTGAAGCTGATTCAAGCCCAAACTTTGCCACACCTGACTCAATCATCTCCCATTCCAGAATCAACAACCTCCCCGCTCTGCTGTCAGGTCCGACTCACCCCCAAACAAACCTGATATCTCCACTAAACCAGGTCTACCCTAAACACTCCATCATTTGACTGGGCCCCTTGAGCCCTTGCATTCTATATCCTGATACCCTAGTATCCTACCCACCTGGCATCCTATTTACCTGGCACCTTGTGTAACCAACTCCCTACCACCCTTTCCACCTGGCAACCCACTCTGCTGGCATCCCAACCTCACACTTCTCTTATGTGCTTACCCATTCACAAGAGCTCTCATAGTCACTGTCTGTGAACTGGACTTTTTAATTGTAGCAACTGACTACAGTGATAGAATGGGCATGATTTGCCTTTCCCTGACTGTTTTACACTGTTAGGGATCTGTCAGATTAAAAGGATGGGTCCACGTGTCTGAATGAGCCTTGAGCAGTGTCTCTTGTCAGAAATGTGGAACTTACTGATTTCATAAAACATAAGGAGCAGAGTGGTAATCTGAGTGCGATTGACACATGTCAGGAAATCCGGCCCTCTTTTGCAAAGTGAACTGTTTTTGGTCGGTGAAGAAATATTTCACTTCATTGTAAATAACAGAGTGCAATGTTAAAAAATACGAAAGTTAAAAATGTGATAAATTGAATATTAGACCATAAGACCATAAGATATAGGAGCAGAAATTAAGCCATTCAGCCCATTGAGTCTGCTCCATTATTCAATCATGGCTGATAATACTTTCAAGGAGAAAGTGAGGACTGCAGATGCTGGAGATCAGAGCTGAAAATGTGTTGCTGGAAAAGCACAGCAGGTCAGGAAGCATCCAAGGAGCAGGAGAATCGACATTTCAGGCATGAGCCTGAAGAAAGGCTCATGCCCGAAACATCGATTCTCCTGCTCCTTGGATGCTGCCTGACCTGCTGCACTTTTCTAGCAACACATTTTCAGCTCTGATAATACTTTCAACCCCATTGTCCCACTTTCTCCCCATAACCTTTGATCCCCTTGATAATCAAGAAATTATCTATTCCCGTTTTAACCAATGACCTCGACTCCACAGCCTTCTGTGGCAATGAATTCCATAGATTCACACTCTCCGGCTGAAGAAGTTTCTCTTTACCTCCGTTCTAAAGGATCTTCCCTTTGTTCTAAGGCTGTGCCCTGGGGTCCTAGTCTCTCCTGCCAAAGGCAACATCTTCCCAACATCCATGTCTGTTCAGGCGTTCTGTATTCCAGTGATGCTGAAGTTTATTATTTGCCGTTTAGAAACAAATCAATTAAACATGCTATATTCTTTTACAGAGGAGAAATGGAGAGTATAATTTTTTGAGCAGTGTCACATTATTCATTTTATTCACTTGAAGCTGCCACACAGAATTGTACCAGCAGAGGGAAGCAGAAGAGAGAATGTTTGAATAAAGAAACCATTTTGAATACTTTAATTCTGGTCAGTGTCTAACTGTTGCTATTCCCAAGGACCTCATAGGTTTGCTGGATTGAATAGTCTGTTTCTGTGCCATATGTCCTATGTTTTTCCACAAGCAGCAAGCTCATCAGTATTGTCACAGTTCACTCGCTCAGACACTGACTGAGAAACACCAAGAGAAATTAAAGAAAAATGAAATGCATACGGCACAGCATTGATATTCTGCTCAATGTAAATGTTCAGTTCAGTGACATTCAGACTGAAGTCATCATATAATCCCTGCTGTGTGGTAACAGACCATTCAGCCTAACAAGTCCACACCAGCCCTCCAAAGAGCATCTCAACCTACCCTATCACCCCACATTTCCCATAACCCGACAAACCTCCACATCCCTGGACAATTTAGCATGGCCAATCCAACTAATCTGCACATATTTAGACTGTGGGAGGAAACCGGAGGAAACCCACGCAGACACAGGGAGGACATGCAATCAAACCCAGCTCCCTGGCGTTATAAGGCAGCAGTGCTAACCACTGAGCCACTGCCACCCAAACATCGCTTGATAAGGAAAAGAAATGTCATAGACGAGCCCCTTGGCCAATAATTGAGTGTAGCCTTCAATCCCATCAGTCAACAATAGGAACACAAGAGGAGGCCATTCATCTCCTCCAGCCTGTTCCACCATTCAATTAAAACATAACTAAAAGCTGCACCTAAAATCCATTTATTCACTTCAGTTTTCAATACTCCTGTCTAACAAAGACCTATCAACTCCAGTTTTGAAATTTTTCACTTACATCTAACAGTTAACAGCTATGAGGAGACAGTTCCAAATTGCCACCACAATTCATATGTAGAAATTCTTCCTGATATCACCCTGAACTGCCTTGCTCTGATTTCAAGGTTCTTGACACAAACGGTACTACTCCCAGACAAATTGTTCCTAACTATCCTATCAAGTCCTTAAATTAGATTGCATTAGATTAGATTAAATTAATCTTTGCTAGTTAAGGGAATACAAACATTGAGCATACTATAAGATTAAATACACCTTATTTTGGTATCCCAGAAAATGACCGAAAGCAGGACTGATTTTCAAAGCAATTACCTACCATTGATTGCTGACTCCATTTTGAGATTTACTTTGTGCCATGTTTAATAATTTTGCCAACAGTTTCCTCACTATGTAATAATAGGTTTGCAGTCTAATTAAAATAGCTCTATTTCTTTCCATTGCTTTTTGCTGTTTTATTTGGCTGGATCTGAGTCTGCATGAGTCATTTCAATGCACATGGAAACAATTAGGATCTGGGAAAAAATATCCTGACTCCACAGACAAATGCACCCTTCAGACACAGCCGGAGACTTCTCTCCGTGTAAGCTATCAAGTACTGACCTACCAGCTCTTGGCATAGTTTTAATTGCATGCTTTTTCTTAACGTCTTCATAGAAATTTCAAACGATTGCTTGCTATTACCTGTTTTCAGGACAAGTGAAACTGAAAACCTCAAACAAAAATTACAAGCGGGGCTTGGTATTTCATTCTGTTCCATTGAACCTCTGGAATAAAACTCCCAATCATGGTCGATCGGATCCAGTTACCAAGGCTGTTGATGTTTCTCTTTTTAACCCAAAGCTTTGGAGAAGCCCAACGGATGACTCAAGATGCTTTACTCATGCAATATATTGAGAGACGAATCATGTTGCTTGAGGTAAGTGATATAGTCAACACCATGTCTTTCTCATTTACCCTCAAAATTAGACTGAAAGAAAAGCTATCTAATTGCGAACATCAACAGCTTGCATCTATATTGTACTGTGCCTGAAACATTTCTTTATGAGTTATTTAATTGTGATATTCAATACTGTTTGAGCGATGACATTGATTATAGTCTACCAAGCAGGACAATAGCCTTTTTAAAAAATACAAGTTAAATTGATAGAAGAAGTAGGGTGAATTTGGCATTCCAGTAGTCAGAGTGTCAACAACCAGAGAGCAAAGATTTCAGGTGATTGGAGAAATAACTGCAGCCTGGAAAATGAGAAATAACTTTATTCAGTACAATGTTATGCCCTGAATTCCTGAAAAGGTGGTAGAAGCAGATTGAATAATAATTTTGAAAGTAATTTTTTTAAAACGTCTGTAGAGAAAGAATTGGAGATCTGGGATTAATTGTATAACTCTAACCTGCACAGTAACAATGGACTGAATGGTCTTCTGCTATGAAAATTTAATTCAGTCTTTCTATTCCTCCACATTTGGTCTTTTACTATTCATTGTGTGTTTCTTCATTATGTTTGTCCTCTCCAAATGCAACACTTCTCACTACTCTGGACTGTGTTCCATTTGCCACTTCTCTGCCCACTTGACCAGTCCACCACAAGACCACATTGTATCATTTGAGAACTTGTCAATCACACCTTATAATTGAGTATATGAATGGATTCAGGTTGCAGTAATTAGAAACATAGAAAGATTTATGGCACAGAAAGAGTCCATTTGGTCCATTTTATCTATGCTGGTTGATAGAGTTATCCAGCTTACCCCTATTTTCCAGCTCCTTGCCTGAAGCTATATACATCATGACATCACAACTGCATTTCTACACGTGATTAGGGCTTCCAATAAACCGTGAGATCCAGACCACTACCTCTAGGTGGTTAAAAAAACTGTTCTAAGAAGGCCACCTCCTTCTTAGGGCAACAGTAGATAAGCAATAACTGCAACATTCTGAGAATGGACAATGATTAGAAAATAAATTTATCCTCAGTAGACATTCAGTGTAACAGATACAGGTTGGGTGTTTCTTCTTCATGTGAGTTTCCTCCAACTCTGGATGGGTGAGAGTACATAAATCTTGCTGCCTCATGTGGGACTCTGTGCAATAGAAGGAGTGATGTGGTTTCTCTGTTAGTGAAAATAAATGTTTTCACCAAAGCCTTTGTTCATTCTTCTTTTGTAATCAGCTTTTGGCTAGACTGATGATGCAAATATTGTTTCCAACTTTGTTGCTGGCACAGGAACAATGGACTGAATGGTCTTCCACTATGAAAATTTAATTCAGTCTTTCTATTCCTCCACATTTGATCTTTTACTATTCATTGTGTGTTTCTTCACTATGTTTGCCCTCTCCAAATGCAACACTTCTCACTACTCTGTACTGTGTTCCATTTGCCACTTCTCTGCCCACTTGACCAGTCCACCACAAGACCACAAGACCACAAAACAAGCCAAAATAATACAATTCCCAAAAGTGGATTTAGCACCATTATCAGGGACCATTGTGAATACACCCACAATGAAAACTTTCTGCAACACCTAAAGAAATGAGTTTAGATAGAAAAAGAGTCAAAACTACAGGGGATGCATTAACACATGGTCACAGCAATTAAAAAATGTTGTACTCTTGCAAATTCTGCAAAAAACTAAATGTTTCCCGTTATTTATTCAAGCAATATTCAACTGCCCAAACACACTCACCAGTAAGCTTTATTTATTAACTCGTTTTTTATTGTTGTATCAAATTTGGAGCAGTAAAGCAATTAGAAAATACTTTAGCAAACTATTGTTAAGCATTACCAAGTTTTGAAGTGTTGAACATTGCACAATGATTTGTTTCTTAATATCCAGCACTTGGCCTTTCAAAGTCTTTAGCTGAGCAAGAGTCAAATGATGAGAACAGGCTTCATAGATTACGCCTAAATTCCCTTGCATATAGAAGATTTGGGAGAGATTTAATTGGGGGTTAATGATACGAAAGATAGTTTTTTTTTTAATTCAGAGGGTTGTGCACTTTGGGAATTCTCTACCATAGAAGGCTGTGGAAGCTCAATGTCTGAATATGCTCAAGGAAGAGATTGATAGATTTCTGATCACCAGTGTTGTGTAGGGTAATGGGGATGGGGTGAGTAAAAGGCATTGAAGACTTTTATCAGCCATGATTGTATTGAATGGTCAGGCAAGCTAGCAGGCTGAATGACCATCTCCTATTCTGAAGTTCCTAAACAATTTCCTTGAAGGAGGGAGCTCAGAACATCAGGAGGGGGCAGCACGGCAGCTAAGTGGTTAGCATGGCTGCCTCACAGTGCCAGGGTCCCAGGTTCAGTTCCAGCCTTGGGCAACTGTCTGTGTGGAATTTGTGCATTCTCCCCATGTTAGCTTAGGTTTCCTCTGGATGCTCCAGTTTCCTCCCACAATCCAAAGATGTGCTGGTTAGATGAATTGGCCATGCCAAATTGCCCATAGTGTTCAGGGCTGTGTAGGTCAGGAGTAAATGTTGAGTAATAGGTTAGGGGAATGGGTCTGGATGAGTTGCTCTTTGGAGGGTTGGTATGGACTTGTTGGGCCAAAGGGCCTGTTTCCACACTGTAGGCATTCTGTAGTAATGAGACCAAACTTCAAAGTACAAATTAGTTTATTCAGGGCTGATGCAAGGAGGCACTTCTTTGCACAAAGAGTCATGAAATTCAAAATTTTACTTCCCCTAGAAATGTATTGAGGGTAGGTGGAGGAGGGTTGACAACCAATTGTGAAATTGATGCATTTTCATGAGTCAAGGTTCTTAAGGGTTACAGAACAAAGGAGGGTCAGTGGAGTTAAGATACAAATCGGCTGTAGTCTAATTGAATAGTGGAACTGGCTCAAGGGGATGAATGACCTACTCCTGTTCCCATTTCTTATAAAATTTCCAGATGTGCAGACATCTGCTAAAAATAGCATGGGTGGAATACAAATAACAAATGTATGTGCATGCAGTTATATAATTGTTAACATTATGATTGTAAGCAAAGCTTACATCAATAGTGTCTCTTCACAATACACAGAGATACAGAGTCCTACAGCACATATTCTGCTGTCACGTCTGTCTTTGAAAGAGCAGTCAAATTAGTGTCACTCCCCCACTCTTTCAGCCCTGTAATTTCCTCTCATTTAACCAATTAAACAATTACTTAAATGAGTTGCTGTTGAAGTTGTTATTGAAGCTGCTTCCTCCGAATTTTCAGTCAGTGCATTCAAAGCAACCAGCTGCATAAGAAAATTCTTCTAATGTGGTTTACTTGCCAATTCATTTAAATCCACAGTCTCTTTACTGACCCTCCAACCACTGGAAGCATTTTCAAACCACATATTACTTATTTTGTTTCAGGTAATGTTTTAATTAATGACATGTTTCCTTCAATAGTAATATTGAATTCACACACAAAATGTCATTTGTATGTTAACAATGTCATCTAACCACTTAGACAGGAAATCAACTGCTTAATGTTAAGATTATATCTTCACGAATTCATCTTAATAACAGGACCGGCTAGAGAAATGTAACCAAGACATGAACAAATATGTCAGGGAGTTTAGAGACTTCCGGAAAGAAATCACAGTCCGCCTGGATAGGTTGAATATTTATAAAACTGAGTTCAAGAATGAGATGGAGGTTGCTGGATCCAGAATTGACAGGATTGAAAAAGATATTGATTATTTGGAGTCGCTGCAGCCAACTCAGCCATGTGTGGAGGTCGACGAAAGGTTAATTGAAGAGCAGATCCAGCAAGCAGAGGAGAAGAGAAAAGCCAAGCTTCGGATGGCTGCAGGTGAGTGTCCTTCATTTACTTCTACCAAGGCAATAATCTCATGCTTTAAGTCAATCCTGTTCTCTGCAATGTGAGATATCAGCCTGTTCTATCTCAGGCTGTGTGTATCTGCATGTATATTGCCCTTGAGGTTGCTAGCTTCTTATCGCTAAGTAAGGCTCTTCATCACTTTCTATGTCACATCACTAGATTATCAATATAGTTCTCCTTTTTGTTCACATGCTCATTTTAGACTAGAATCTTCTCTCTTCCTGATATCAGAATCATGTAAGCAGTTGCAGCATCATGATTAACAAGAATCTCAATATAACACATCTCTCAAAGTTTTCTTCCCACTTTGTTTACAATATTTTAGTAATTTGCTTTTGAAAAAAACAATTTATTGAAGCCTTCATTTTGCACTCATCAGGACAATTCACAAGAATACCATTTCAAAGAGAAAATGAACATTTATACCACCCAGTTTACACATTCTCCCCGTGTCTGTGTGGGTTTCCTCTGGACACTTTGGTTTCCTCCCACAGCCCAAAGATGTACAGGTTAGGTGAATTGACCATGCTAAGTTGCCCATAGTGTTCAGAGATGTGGAAGTTGGTGCATTAGTCAGGGAAAATGTAGAGTAATAGGATAGGGGAATGGGTCTGGGTGGGTTACTTTTTGGAGGGTCAGTGTGGACTTGTTGGCCAAATGGCTGGCTTCCACACTGTAGGGATTCTCTGATTCTATGAATTCACTAATTAATGATTAGTGACAGTTAACTGTCAGACTTCATTTAAACTTTAAACTGGGCAGGTTCCAATTAGTCAGGGCATTGTTCTGGGAACTTAACCAGCAAAAGACTGTTACCTATTTTGTTGAGTTGAGTGCACTGTTTCTACATGTTCCCTTATGAAGTCTATGTCTTAATACATGTATAATCTAATACAGGCAAATGCACCACACTGTGAGCCTGACTGACATCGATGCTTCAAGTAATGTATTGACTATATCCTGCTAGCCATGTGTTAACAAAGCTTGCAATACAGTATCCAATATTAGATATGACTCTGTAATTGGACAACATTTGCTAGATAATCCTGAGTGTACAAAACATTTCTCTCACAACCATTTCAGAATTGTCATTAATTGGTGCATTCTTCATGACAATGCCTTTACTAATCAGATAAAAATCACACAACACCAGATTATAGTCCAACAGGCATTGGACTGGTGTTGTGTGATTTTTAGCTTTGTACACCCCAGTCCAACACTGGCACCTCCAAAACTTTACTATTCAGAATCCACTTGCTAACTATTCAACACTTTCCTCTCATGTACATTATGTTAAATTGGAAACTTTATTAATTGTTGAGAAGTGTGCAAGACAAAACGCTTCAACAAAATGTATCTTTATTTCACCAGTATCTGTGTTCTACATAATCCAATTAACTATTAGTTACTTTTATTTACTTACATAGTCTTCTTAATAATTGATACCATTATTACCATCATTTCTATCATTATCATTATTATGGTTTTCTCCCTCATAACTCCCACCCCATCAAAGTCTGAATCACAAACATTGAGACAATCTGAAACTTTGATTGGACATCCCAGTTTGATTCACTCGAGTTCACGCCAAGGTAATGGTGTTGCACAACTTGACGTGTTATAGGTATAGCTACTTCACATCCTATGATAATCATGCTTGGTCTCATTTCTTGGCTGAAGTTAGATTAATTCTGACCTTTTACTGCTGAAAGTCCCTTTAGGCATTCTGACAATATTAATTCTTAGTTGAGCTGTTTCTTTGATACTGTAGCTTCTGACTTCCTGTCCCTTAAACAGACTTTCTGGTCCAACTTTCAAGTTGACAGCTTTTGTCCTGTGTCTAGAGTTACATCACTTCTGCTGATTTTCACAATGGTCTTTCTCTAGCTGCTTTACCTTCTGGTGCTCTTGTGAGATTATATTTGGCCTAAGGATACATTCTAAAATTGATATGTCTGTTTTTAGCATTCTCCCCATTAACAATTCCACTGGTGAATACAGAATCATGTTGTTCACTGAGTAGAGTGATTCCTGGTCTGGATTCTTCTTGCTATCAATGATTTCATTGTCTGCTGTTTCTGCCTCATATCTGACTAAGGATGAAGTAGAGAACTATTCATTTCGTTGATACCTGCTGCCAAAGTGGCCTTCGTAAAACATTCGTTGCCGAACCGAAGATTATTGTCCAATTATAATTCTTTCAGGAAACATTGTGAACAAACATCCTTTTCAATGTCCGGATCACTGAGTCTACTGTGATTGAATGACATCTTGCCATTTATCTATCTTAAGTAATAGTTGACTGTACCAAATATTTCTTCCCTCCAAAATCAAACAAATCTGTTGCTAATATTTCCCATGGCTTTGTTAAAATGTTGATAAAATAATTGGCTGGCTAGGCTCTTGACTGTGCATGACACAAGTTTAACACATCACAGTATAACCCGACATTTTTTGAAATGCCTGATTACCACACTAATTGTTCCGATCTTGCTCTGTGTCTTTTGATACCAAGATATCCCTCATGGAGTTTCTGTAGGATTTCTCTTTGCATTTTTGGTGTGATTATTCTATAGTCATATACCGATGTATCTTATACTATTCTGAAACATTGTTTCTGCCTGTTTTTAGCCCTTGGTCTGGTGGATTATATTTTGACTACCATTTTTAGCTGCACAAATTTGACTGAGGTTTCTGGTAGAGTATTGGTTATGATGGTAGAATAATCTACTTCTTTTCAAGAATAAAATCTTACTGCTTAATCCACCATTGTTTCCAAGATTGTATCTGCCCTTACTTGCATCTTGCCTGGAAGATAGATGATACAATAGTCATATCTTATCAGCCAAATCCTGATGCGTAACAACATTTTTGAGATTTCTTCTGGTCTCAATAATGTTACCAGAGGCTTGGGATCTGTCTTGACTGGAAATTTCAGTGTCAAGAGGAGATCTGTGAGCCTTTCACATTCTCATTCAATTGCAAATGAATCCTTCTCTGTTCAGCCTCTATCAAAGCTCTCAATATAAAACATACCTGCTTTTGTGTTGCATAAATTTGCACCTGAATAATGACTGCTACTAGTCCATTGGGCAAAGTATCTGTTGAAACTTTATTGCTGGAACAGCACAGCA
The DNA here is from genome assembly GCF_004010195.1 of Chiloscyllium plagiosum. Taxonomy (NCBI): domain Eukaryota; kingdom Metazoa; phylum Chordata; class Chondrichthyes; order Orectolobiformes; family Hemiscylliidae; genus Chiloscyllium; species Chiloscyllium plagiosum. The sequence continues at coordinate 28,024,428 of NC_057725.1, forward strand.
GGTCAGGCAGCATCCAGGGAACAGGAGATTCGACGTTTCGGGCACAGGCCCTTCTTCAGGAATGAGCAGAGAGTGTTCAGCAGGAGAAGATAAAAGGTAGGGAGGAGGGACTTGGAGGAGGGGAGTTGGAAATGTGATAGGTGGAAAGAGGTCAAGGTGAGGGTGATAGGTCGGAGTAGGATGGAGGCGGAGAGGTCAAGAAGAAGACTGCAGGTCAGGAAGGCGGTGCCGGGCTGGAAGGATCCGGCTGAGACAAGGTGGGGGGAGTATCTGTGGCTACTATAGTGAATTTGGATGGATGTAATGTGTTAAAACATCAGTAGAAGGTAACTTCTAATTAATCTTATCAAATGTTGCATCTTGAGTCTGATACCATTTTTGGTATTTTTCAAAAATTCTCTTATGAGTTAAGTAAGTCTGGGTAAATCAGAGATTAACTTTCCAAAATGATTTACCACACCTAAGAAACACAGTACATCATTTACATACTTAAATGTGGAAATTCACTAATAGTTCTTGTCTTCCTTGGATCCATTACAAAGAATGTTTGTTCCTGAAGAGAGTTTCTTAGAAAAGTAATTGTGAATGTGAGAATTAGCATTTCCTGTTCACTGTTAAAGGCACTACGGAACATTGTGTCTACATGTCTGGTCTGGTCGTGTTTGTTTTTTTGTCTTACCATGCAATAAGATATAATTTATCTAGCAAATGGATCACTGTTTTCTGTTTAGGATTCTAACCATTGCCCTCTGGAAAATCTCTGGTGCAGAGGAGATCCCAAACAATAGACTATTGAAACAATATCACCTGGAAAGTGTATTAATGTAGTCCTAAATCTTGACTCTTCATCTAAGCTTATCTGCCATAACTAATTGTTGGCACCCAGTTTCGTTATACATTTGTCTGTTGTCAATTTTCTTAATTTACCAACAACAGGTGAAAGAGCAAGGATTTCTTTCTTAATTCCTGTGTTTAACATTGTGAAAGTCACACACAAAGTTTAGATTCCCTCCCTTTCAGATGAGTTTCTAGCCCTGTGCACCATCATGTCAGGTCTGTCACTGGTGATATATTTTGCTTTCAATCATGCCGTCTAACTGGATTTTTTCATTTCTCATCAAAGCATGAGGAATTTCCCTGGGAATGTACAACCAAATGTGTTTAACATTGTCTGGCAGAGTAATGCAGCTTTCTTGCTACAATTTGCCTCCGCCTTTGAAAGACTTGAAATTCTTGCCAAACTCTCTCCTGTCTTCACTCTAAATTATTGTATCCATTCTCTTGAAGAGGCCTAGACAAATAAATATTTCTACTGAACAATTATGTATTCTGATTCCCTGGTATACTGTATATAATGTTCTCATTGAGTTTTTTTTCTGCTCTCTGACTAATCTTCATAGAGATTTACCCACACACCTGAAGTTGTGTGCATCCTGAACTTTGAACTTTTACATTTCTCCAATTCCACAGACTTTGAGCATGGCAAGCTATCTGCCAGAATGGAGACAAATTCTCCCTTGTTGAGTTTAAAAGCTGTTTCAAACTCATTTGTATTCAGTGTAATGTTTTAGGTTCGAGTACCTACAGTGTGGAAACAGGCTCTTCGGCACAACAAGTCCACACTGACCGTCTGAAGAGTATTCACACAGACCCATTTCCCTTTGACTAATGCACCTAACACTTTGGGCAATTTAACAAGGCCAATTCACCTAACCTGCACATCTTTGGAACTTGGGAGGAAATCAGAGCATCCGAAAGAAACCCACACAGACACTGGGAGAATGTGCAAACTCCACACAGACAATCGCCTGAGGCTGGAATCGAACCTGGGTCCCTGGTGCTGTGAAACAGCAGTGCTAACCACTAAGCCACCATGCCACCCCTTGAGCCACTGTGCCACCCCTAAACGTTTTTGACCATCTTTGTCCTCTCATCGGGATGTTGCCTTCACTCTTTGTTCTGTATTCCTAACTTTTTGATTTTTTTTGTTGCATGATTTCCATTTTTCTAGATACTTTCTTTTTTTAGAGACTTTTCTTTCTTTTTTGAAGTGTGGAAGATGCTATTAAGTTATAATATTTTCAATGTGTCATGACTTCTCACATTCAACTTCTAATTGAACATTTCAGCACTCGTGATTCTTTTCGGAGACATCTTCAATAACCAAATGTGATTGATGTTGGTTATTGCTCTTTTGGCATTTTGGCACACTTTCAGGCTGTTGACAATGCCATTTTAGACTCATTCATCAGACTGCACCAGAAGAACCCTCAATGTTTTCTCACAGTACCCAATTGATTGGGACCATGATTACACCTTGAGCAGGGAAATGGATTGCATGTTCCAATGTTAAATTCTCACTGGATTAAAAGGAATCTGATACTTTCTCATTCATCCCATCAACAACTATACAGGTTCTAACTAATTCATCCTGCAAAGCTCTGTATGCTGCTGGATTACATAAATCTGTTAAAACAAAAAGACTTCAATGGTTTCCCAAATGCTGAGATCACTAATTGAATCTGTCTAGTTTTATCACCAAATTTCTTTGGGGCTAAGGTACATATCAAATGCTGTAATGAAAGTTTCATACTCTGCAATACTTTGTACCATGCTCTGTCTTACAAGAACCTCATTAGACATTAAACCTATAACATATATAAATATGTTGACTTGAATAACTTACTTCTTCATATATCAGCCCAAAACCATTCTATATTGTTGAAACTGCCACTTCCAAATCTTTATGACATTATTGTGGGCAGTCCACATTATCAAATGATTGGAGTAATGGCAATGTCTCTGTCAAAGCTGTCAATCTCTATGGATTCTTGTCGATGACCACCCTGGGTGAGTACATGGCTTTTTCTATTTTACTGTCAAAGAGTTCCAGTCCTGTGTTTTCACTCGCTGAAGGAGTTGTACAAGCTCATAGCTAGGCCTCAAGGTTTTCCAAGGTTCTTTTTTCTACCTTAAGAAGCTTCTCCTTTTTTACCTTATTTTTCTCAAGTCTTCATGTCTTGGCCTGCCTGCAGAGTGTTCCTGCTTTTTATTCAACTTCAAAATTTTCCAAGGTCCTGTCCTATCTTCAAATTCTTCCTTTTTAGTGACAACATTTGGACTCTCTTTTAAGTTCAGACCTTGGCTCTGGAAGTTTATTTTCCCTTTACTGCTAGCATGCTTTAAATTATTGGTTTAAAGTATACTACAAATGCACATTGAACCAGCAGTTTGTACTATCCCAAGCCGTGGGTGTCTACACATACACTGTCCCTGAGGCTATTTTCTCCTTATCGCTAAGTAAGGCTCTTCCACTCCATATGTCCTGTAAACATCCTTTATTAAAATCTGTATGCAATAAGATCTCCAATACAGTTCTTTATTGGTCAGTGCATTGAGTACAGGAGCTGAGAGGCCATGTTGCAGCTGTACAGGACACTGGTTAGGCTTTTGGAATATTGTGTGCAATTCTGCTACAGGAAGGATGTTGTGAAACTGAAAGGGTTCAGGAAAGATTTAGAAGGACATTGCCAAGGTTGAAGGGTTTAAGCTGTAGGGAGAGGCTGAATAGGCTAGGGCTAATTTCCCTGGAGCATTGGAGGCTGAGGACTGACCTTATACAGATTTTTTTTTAAATCATCAGGGGCATGGATAGGGTAAATAGACAAGATCTTTTCCCTTGGATGGGGGAGTCCAAAACTAGAGTGCATAGGTTTAAGGTGAGAGGGTAAAGATTAAAAGGGACCTGAGGGATGGTGCGTGTATGGAATGAGCTGCCAGAGGAAGTGGTGGAGGCTGGTACAATTGCAACATTTAAAAGGTATCTGGATGGGTATACGAATAGGAAAGGATAGAGGAATATGAACCAAATGCTGGCAAATGGGACTAGATTAATTTAGGATAGCTGATCGGCATGGACGATTTCGACTGAAGGATCTGTTTCCATGCTGTACATCTCTATGGCTCTATGACTCCACACATTAGCATTTTCCCTCTTACTGATATCAGAATCATGCAAGATGTTATATCATGATTTGTGTATGCCTCAGTATTTAAGGAGGGTATTCCAGAGTTTTGGGTCTGGCAGGTGAACAAACCAACACTTATTAGTAGTGTGATTAAAATTGGCTAATCTCAAGAGACCAAAATTAGAGGAGTGCACTTTTGTCAGAGGGTTGTCAAGCTGGGGTAGGCTACAGAGATTGGCAGACCACAGAGAGTAGACTATGGAAAGTCAGTCAGGATTGTTCTAAAAAATAAACAAATTCTCAACGTAAAATGCATTGTTTCATCGGTTTTCACACTAGAAAAAGACAATGTTGTCGAGGAGAATACGGAGATACAGGATATCAGACTAGACGAGATTGAGGCTCACAAAGAGGTGTTAACAATTCTGGAAAGTGTAAAAATAGAGAAACCCCCTGGGCCGGATGGGATTTATCCTAGGATTCTCTGGGAAGCCAGGGAGGAGATTGCCGAGCCTTTGGCTTTGATCTTTATGTCAGCATTGTCTACAGGATTGGTACCATAAGACTGGAGGAGAGCAAATGTTGTTCCCTTGTTCAAGAAGGGGAGAAGAGACAACCCTCATAATTATAGACCAGTGAGCCTTACTTCAGTTGTGGGTAAAGTGTTGAAAAAGGTTATAAGAGAGAGGATTTATAATCATCTAGAAAGGACTAAGTTGATTAGGGGTAGTCAACACAGTTTTGTGAAAGGTAGGTCTTGCCTCACAAACCTTATTGAGTTCTTTGAAAAGGCGACCGAACAGGTGGATGAGGGTAAAGCGGTTAATGTGGTGTATATGGATTTCCGTAAGATATTTGATAAGGTTCCCCACGGTAGGCTATTGCACAAAATACGGAGGCATGGGATTGAGGGTGATTTAGCCATTTGGATCAGAAATTGGCTAGTTTTGTCATTTTTATAAACAACCTGGATGAGAATGTAGAAGGATGGGTTAGTAAATATGCAGATGACACTAAGGGTGGTAGATTTGTGGATAGTGCAGAAGGATGTTTTAGATTGCAGAGGGACATAAAATAAGCTACAGAGCTGGCAAATGGAGTTTAATGCGGAAAAATGTGAGGTGATTCACTTTGGAAGGAGTAACAGGAATACAGAGTACTGCACTAATGGTAAAATTCTTGGTAATGTAGATGAGCAGAGAGATCTTACTGTCCATGTGCATAGGTCCCTGAAAGTTGCCACCCAGGTTAATAAGGTTGTTAAGAAGGCATACAGTGTGTTAGCTTTTATTGGTAGAGGGATCGAGTTTCGGAACCATGAGATCATGCTGCAGCTGTACAAAACTCTAGTGCTGCCGCACTTAGAATGTTGCGTATAGTTCTGGTTACCACATTATTGGAAGAATGTGAAAGCTTTGGAAAAGGTTCAGAGGAGATTTACTAGGATGTTACTTGATATGGAAGGAAGGCCTTTCAAGGAAAGGCCGAGGGACATGAGGCTGTTTTCGTTGGAGAGAAAAATGTTGAGAGGTGACTTAATTGAGACATATAAATCAGATAGTTAGATAGGGTGGACAGTGAGCGTTCTTTTCCTCGAATGGTGATGGCTAGCATGAAGGGACATAGCTTTAAATTGAGGGGCGATAGATAAAGGACAGATGTCAGAGGAAGTTTCTTTACTCTGAGAGTAGTAGGAGTATGGAATGTACTGCCTGCGACAGTAGTAGACTTGCCAACTTTAAGGGCATTTGAATGGTCATATGGATCAAAATGGAGTAGTGTAGGTTAGATGGGCTTCAGATTGGTTTCACAGGTCGGTGCAACATCGAGGGCAGAAGGGTCTGTACTGCGCTGTAATATTCTATGGTCTATGCTCTAAAGGGCATGGTGAGTCCAGTATGATGGGAATGGAAGGTTTGAGTTATAGGGATAGGCTGGAACAAATTTCACTGAAACATAGGAGGTTGAGAGGTGACCTTATCGAGGTTTACAAAATCGTGAGGGGGATAGATAAGATGAGTGTAGGTGTCTTTTCCCTAGAGTGAGGGATTTTAAAAATTACTGGGCATATTTTTAAGGTGAGAGGAGAAAGATTTTTTAAAAAGACATGAAGAGCAACTTTTTTACACAGCAAGTGGTGGGTGTGGGTACAACTACAATGTTTAAAAAATGTTTGGATAAGTACTTGCGTAAGAAATGTTTGGAGGGATATGGGCCAAAGGCAGAGAAGTGGGACTAGATTTTTCTAGGATTCTGGTCAGCATGGACTGATTGGACCGAAGAGTCTGTTTCCATGCCGTCAGACTCTATAAATGTGCCAATATTATGCCGGTGGAATTAGCATTGTTGGAGATGGCAGATATAAGAGACTATATGCTCACACCAGGGTCAAATGACATAAGATTGCCATGTCTGGTTCAGCCTGGAAAGGAATTGAATCCGGAGATAGGGATCAGATTTTCTAATAGGAGTGGAAAGCAATGTCTTCACTTTTCTTGGTACTTTATTGGAAGACATTTCTGCTTATCCAATTATTGGACAACAGGATGATAATTTAGTGACAGTGGAGGTCTCAAGAGTGATGGTGGTGATATGTCATTAGAGTGCTTCTGGAAGCTGACATTGTGTTTGCAGTTGTGGCCGAGGGACAATAAGTCAATAAGAAAATAGAATGAAGAGTGAGGGTTAACTCACTATTCATTGAGAGTTCTGCTTTAAACCAAGATCTACCATATACATACTGTTTGAGATAGAGTTATTTAGGTACTAGTGAATTTAAACACTTACGATGTATGAGGACTTTATAGTGTTGAGTTTAAGGGGCAGATGATTGGAGATTACCACTGGTCAAAATTGACCTCTTTGCCAAATACTCCTTGACTGACGGAAGTAAAATTTTTGCAGCAGCATACACTGCAATGGGTTGTATTAAATGCATCCCTCTGCCATTTTAGCAGAGATGTTAATTTGTTTGTTCAAGACGGGTTAACTTCTCTTAGTCACTCATACCTGATATCAATAATATTGTTTTCCAAATATGTTCTATCTTCTCCATTCTACCTTTATATTTTCCTAACAAATCAAACCCTCATCTTCTCTATTATCCCCCCCACACACCACATGTAGTGCAAATTCAGACAGGTTTAGCAAAAGAACTAGATGGGAAATGAGAATTCTGGATGATTAATGTTTGGAACATAATAGTTGAAAGGGTAGTAAAAGAAAATTTCAAAGGAACATTCAAAAGTGATCATTTACTTTGGGAAAAGTTAGTTGCACAGCTATGGGGGAAAAGCTCACATGTAGGATTGAATTGGCTTCCTCTTTGACAGAGCTAGCAAATGGCAGAATAGCCTGTTAATTTGGTGCAAGACTCTATGATTGACAGATCTAATTTGGAGCTTTTTCTCCCTTTGTGTTGCTCTTTTGCAGGGCATTAAGAAGTGCAAAACAGCTGTTAACAAATTGATGGGAGTAGGTGGTATATTGCACACACTCTGGTTTAATCCATCTGTATGTTGGAAAACAGTCAAAACAGTATATAAATCTTCCCAAAATCTCCTGAAAGCAGAGATAAGATCCTTGTCACACAGATACAGTACTGATTATGGTTTGATTAGATTAGACTATTTACAGTGTGGAAACAGGCCCTTCGGCCCAACAAGTCCCACCAACCCTCCAAAGAGCAACCCACCCAGACCCATTCCCCTACATTTACCCCTTCACTTAACACTATAGGCAACTTAGCATAGCTAATTCACCTAACCTGCACATTTTTGGACTGAGAGGAAACTGGATCACCCGGAGGAAACTGGGTCACACAGACACTGGGAGAATGTGCAAACTCCACATAGACAGTTGCCTGAGGTGGGAATTGAACCCAGGTCTCTGGCACTGTGAAGTAGCAGTGCTAACCACTGTGCCACCATGCTGCCCACATGGTGACGGATTGGTAACATTGAAAGCTATGGTTTGACTCTTCTCGTGCCAAGTTATGAAACCAAATTCAATAAAATTGGTAATTTGTGCGTTCTTAAAATAACTAAAGAAAGCTACTATACAAATCCAGCTGGTATGCCATTATCTCCAGGCAATGTTTTTGCTCAACATGTCCAGCTGACATGAGATTCCACTAGGTGATTCAAGGAGAAAGAGCTTGCATTTATAGAATCCCAAAGCACTTTGCAGACAAATTATGTATTTTTTGAAGTGTAGTTACTGTAGTAATGTGGGAAATATAGCTGTTAATTCATGCTCAGTAAGATCCAATAAGCTGTAATATGACAATACTAAGATAAATATTCTTTCATAATGGTTCTTAAGGAATAAAGTTTGGTTAATCTTAATCCTCAATTAAACTCATCAACCACTCACATCTACCTGAAAAGATAGACCAGTGACATTCCTCATCTGAAAGATGGCATCAATCAGTCCAGCACCCCTGCACTGGGAGAGTCAGTGTAGATTTGTACTCAAGATTCTGTGAAAAAGACTTGAACCCACAACCTTGTAACTCAGAGATATAAGTGAAACTCTTGATATTAGATTAAGTGACTTAATCAGTAGCTAATTGTCAGGGCTCCTAGTGATAAGGATTAAATTAATATTTTTTGCACAACATAACACAAACAGGCATGTATCCTACCACTTCCTGATATACTATCTTGGTGCACTGACATTGTTAGCCACAGCTCAGTGTATTGCACTTTGCATTTAAAGCTTTTGATTCTTACTCTGGAGAGATTTGAAAACAAAATGGTTCCTGACAATCCCAGCACAGGGAGTGCTTCACTGTTGTTGGTGCTGTCATTTGGAAGGCACATCAAACTGAGTCCAGCTTACTCCTTTCAGGATGATCTAAAGTTCCCGTGACACTTTTTTTCAAAGAGTAGTGAAGAGATAAAAGCTGAAAGTGTCAGAAATAATAGCAGCTCAGGCAGCAGCTGTGTAGAGAGAAAAACAGAGTTTATATTACAGGTCAATGAGCTTTCATCAGAACTGAGAAATGTTAGAGATCAACTGGGGACTCAGCGAGTATAGATAAGGAGGGAGGAAAGGAAAGAACACAATGGAAAGTCTTAAGGGAAAAAGGCAAAAGAGATTTAATAAAAACAAGTGGTGGCTCAAAGCAGACGTTCTCCCTATAGCCTTTGGCAATATTTATAACCAACCAAAGTCATTATATTTATTGGTTATTACCTCATGTCTGTTTCTGGAAGCTTGCTAGGCTCAGTTTGGCTGCTGCATTTCTAGCATTACAACAGTGTTTAAACTTCAAAAGCATTTCATTGTTTGGAAAGTGCTTTGGAGCTTCATAACATTGTGAAATCTGTTATATCTTTCTTTCTTCCATTATTTTATTCTGATTTTGCTTCAAAATGTAAAGATTTGCCAAAGCATCTTTAACTGGTGGCATTATGATGTACTAAATTACCAGGACCACTTCCACATACCTCTGTGAATCCAGATACATTACCAACCCACAGTCTCTTTTTTTAAATGTCTTTAGTCAGCAGGCACTGTGCCCACGCAGAGAGAACTAGGCCAGATTGTCTAGCTTCAGCAGAATTAATGAGACATGTCGACATTTACTTCACCAATGCCAGCTTTAAAACTAGACCCCTGTCTTGTTTCCAAGTTTAACTCCAGCAACACTTTGAGTACACATCACAATATTCTAATGTCGCAAGTCTTCAACAAAGTCAAAATGGTGCGGAACAAGTGAAGACTAAAATCAAAGGTGCACTTTCCTCATTTAGATGTGTGACCTCCTGTTAAACAATTAATCAACATTGTCATCAGAAATGCTGATCTCGTTCTTTTGACTTTGTCATCCTGTTTGCAATAAAATAACACTTGCATTTAGGTGCTAGTTGTGGATCTGTGAGTAACGTTCTAGTTACTGAGTCAGAGGGTTAGGGTTCAAGCAGGTACTTGAGTGCATAGTCTAAGCTGACAATCCAAAGGTAGTACTGAGGAAGTCTTATACTGTTGGATGAGAACAACTATACTCTGTTGGTGTCATTTCTTAATGAAATTTGAACTCAAGCTCTGCCTGCTCTTTTAGGTTGATGTAAAAAATCCTAAGGCAATTCTGTAAGGTTAACAGCAGAGCGATGTATTTCTCCTGCTGTTCTGAATATTTGGCTACTTGTGTTTCCCAGATGTGTCATTACACTTCAAAAGTACTTTGCTCGCTGCAAAGCACCTTAGGACATCGTTGGATCACAAATGGATCTATAGAAATGCAAATTGTGCTTCTAACTCCAAATTCACACTGCTACTGGACATTCACAATACTGATCCATCACAGCTCATCACCATTCCTTTGTTACCTCTAGACTTGACAACTACAATACGCTGCTGCTTCGTCTTACACATTCCACCCTCCATAAACTTGGGGTCAACAAAAACTTGCAAGTATGTGTCTGCTTATCTGTCATTTCCAATAACCCCTCATCAAGCAAAATGCTGCTTTTAAAATTCTTACCTCTTTACAAATGCCTCCACATGCTCCCCGTTTCTGTGATTTCCTCCAGTCCCATAATACTTCAAGATATCAACTCCTGTAATTTTGGCTTCTTCAGCATTCTGTATTTTAAATTTTTTCACCATTGATTGCTACACGTTTAATTGTCTCAATGCAAAGCTCTAGAATTCCCTCGCTACACATTTCCACCTCCCTACCACAATCTACCCCTTTGAGATACTCCTCATTCCTCCTTTTGAGATAATCCTTAAAATGTACTTCTTTGACAAAACTGTTGCTCACTTGATCTATTTTCATCTGATATATCTCAATAGTATATTTTAGAGACCTAGAGTAAGAGTTTTAAAGCAGGGACAAAAGCCCTTTGTCCTACCCTGTCCTCGACAGTCATTAAACATCTATCTATTCCAATCCCATTTTCCAGCACTTGGCCTATAGCCTTGCATACTATTGGCATTTCAAGTGCTCATCTGATACTTCTTAAATGTCTCCTGATTTTACCACCTTTTTAGTCAGTGAGTTGCAGGTACACACCTTCTCTGGGTGAAAATTCTTTTCCTCAAAGCTCCTCTAAACCTCCTGCTCCTTACATTAAAACCTGACCCCTCCCTACCCCAGTTCTTGACCCTGCTACTAAGGGGAAAAGTTTCTCCCTACCTATTTATGCCCCTCATAACTTTGTGCATCTCAACCAGGTCCTGCCGGAGCTTTCTTTGTTCATTTTATTTTATAATGCTCCGGTGATGCACCATGGGACATTTCTTCTGCTAAAGGTGTTATAGGAAAAAAGCTGTGTCTTTTGTTATATCATCTCGTTTTGATGAAGCATCACAAAGTGCTTTACACATGACGAATTGATCTGAATTTCTCACTTACTGTTCTTATGCAGGATAACAACAACAACTTAATAATTTACACCTATATGAAAGCACATATTGTGATCTGTGTTGATCTGTTTCCACAAGGAGGATTTAGAAATAACAGCTGCATTTACGGATAGTGTTGCAAAGAAAAACCTTTCTGTCAAGTTTAAAAGATAAACAATGCTGCAAGTATGACTAAAATGTTATCAATTTGAAAATGTTCTCATGTAACTAAAATTGATTCCTTAGCCTCAGTCTACAAAGTATAACTCATGCCCAGTGAGTTAGTAGAACATTGGTTTTTGGATTTTGTTTCTGATTTATCAGCAAACCATTTGACATTGCAACCTATTGTTGAACTGTCAGCAAAACAAGATTTTAAAATAAAAGTGAATCTGAATCACAGTTATTGACTCCGTCTCTTTAAACAGAAGGCTGCATGGACAGATTGCAAAGGGCTCATAAGAAAAATGTAGTGAAGTGGTTCCATGTTTCTCCTGTTTAAGTCAAGCAAATCTGTCTACAGATACAAGGAAACATATCATAATGATTACTTCATTGTTTTCCGTTAATTTTTTTACTGGTTAATAAAGTGACCCTAATCATAATTGTTGCTCTGTCATTCACTTGCAGTGAAATAAAGTAATCAGCTCTTTTTTTTAATATCTGTTCTTGTCTTGCCAGATGGTTTATCAACCAACGTCCAAAACAGTTGAAGGCGCATGTGTAAAAGAGATAAATGTTCACTTCAGATTATATCCCTAGATTATGTTAATGAGCTTTTTAAACCTCTAGAATTCTACCACTAACTCTGTCTGACACTCTATCTCTCTCTTCTCCTTTACGATATTCCCTAAAATCTAACTCCAAGACCAAGTTTTCTGAACATCTTCCTCCTTATGCATAGAAACATGGACATAGAAACATAGAATATAAGTGAATGAGTAGGCCATTCAGCCCTTTGAGCCTGCACCACTTTTCAATGTGATCATGGCTGATCATGTAATCTCAGTATCCCATTCCCACTTTCTCTCCATACCTCTTGATCCTTTTAGCCACAAGGGCCACGTCCAGCTCCCTGTTGAATATATCTAATTAACTGGCCCTAATACCTTCCTGTGGTAGAGAATTCCACAGGTTCATAACTCTGAGTGAAGAAGTTCTTCCTCCTCTCCGTCCTGAATGGCTTACCCCTTATTCTTAAACTGTGATCCTTAGTTCTGGGCTTCCATAACATCAGGAATATTCTTCCCGCATCTAGCCTGTCCAGTCCCATCAAGATTTTATGTTTCTATGAGATCCCTCCTCATTCTTCTAAATTTCAGTGAGTACAAGCCCAGTTGATCCAATCTTTCTTCATATGTCAGTCCTGCCAACCTGGAAATCAGTCTGGTGAACCTCTGCTGGATTCCCTCAGTGGTAAGAATGTCCCTCAAACTAGGAGACCAAAACTGCACACAATGCTCAGTGTCTGATAACCCTCATATGAGGCACTTTAGCTTTTTAATGAATTAAGTGCCATATAAATGCAAGAATGTAGACAATGGATTATGTAGATATTGTTCAGAATGAAAAAGCCACAGGACTCACTTGCAACCATGATTCATGCCATTGAAAGTCTAACAGTATGTACGGAAGACTTAAATTTGTAGCAAAACTTGATTCCCTGGATCCAATGTGAAAGGGAGCACACATAAAACATACTGTGCTGAAATTCTGCCTCCATCTGCTGCACCCCCTTTGACTGAAAAAGGCAGAGTGGCCAATAGCTGCTCAATGAAGCATGCACTTAGAAATCATTTGAAGAAGAGGTAGCAAGGGACAGTGACTTATTATACAAGATTAATGACTCCACCATAAAAGTGAAAAGGAGGCATCAAGTTAGGACTTCCAGTCTCTGAGCAGGGAGAATGAGCAGAACACATGGAATAAGTGAGGGACTTGAAGACAAGGGCTACAATTTTGAATGCAATCCACTGGGTGGGTAGGATCCAATAAAGATTAGATTAGATTCCCTACAGTATGGAAATGGGCCCTTCAGCCCAACAAGTCCACATTGACCCTCCAAAGAGTAACCCACCCAGAGCCCTATCCTATATTTATCCCTGGCTAATACATCTTACACTCTGTGGGCAATTTAGCATGGCCAATTCACCTGACCTGCTCATCTTTGGAGTGTGGGAGGAAACCGGAGCACCTGGCTGAAACCTGCGCAAACACGGGGAGAATGTGCCAACTCCACACAGACAGTCGCCCGAGGTGGGACTCCAGCCTGGGTCCCTGGTGCTGTGAGGCAGCAGTGGTAACCACTGAGCCTCCGGGAAGGTTAGCAAGGATGTGACATATCGGTGCTGAAATACCAAATGTTGCTTTTGATCTTAACATTAGTAACCTGTAGAAGGTAGCTGACTTCCCAGATTATATTTGACCACGTTTGACAGATCTGATGAGAAACACATGCACACGTGATTCTATATACAGCTGCAGCTAGTGGGGGAACGTATTTTCAGTTCCTATTACAAATACGTACATAGAAATTTCTCATAGAATGATAAAAAGACAACTTAGACTGGAGTTTTGCCTTAAGAGACTGAATTAAGGCTGTGTGCCCTTCCGTAATCTTGTTCACTCGGGTCTTCCCTGTTTGTCAGAATAATTTTACTTTTAGGCATTGGCCTGTATTTTCATAATGACAAATAACTCTTTTGCCTAAGCCATAGCCAAGTCCCAATTCCAGAAGCAATATTCAGCACCCAACATTTTCACTGGGTAATCGAAGATGCATTGATCTTTACACTTGCATAACTCAGGGAGGCAGCCACTCATGTTGAAGCGCAGCTTACTTCAAAAATATACAGTTTTCCCCAGTGGGAGATCCAAAACATGATTTTTAGGCTTTATACTTTCCAGGTGAAATTCAAAGCTATTGGAGATGCAGACTGTCTTTTTGGAGAATATGGTGCCGTTTTAGTTAGGTCGAGGACACCTTTGGGACAGGTAAGTTGTCCCTTGGTAGAAGACAATTGCCATTTTGCATTGCTAAAAGTAGATGTGAATTTGCGTTAAAAGAAAATAGACTCATTGGCACTGTCCACGTGTGAGGAGAATTGTCAGGTGATCATAATGGTTAAATGTCTTGGCATTTACATTTTTTGGGGAAAAGTTACTGCGATTATGAAAAAAACATGCTTGTCATTTAACTTTATTTAGTGATATATGCCTGAAGACTATAATTACTGGACATGTGTTGTAGGATCAGTTTCACAACTAGCACTATCTTGGTTGGGTGCCTATCCGTTCACCATCTGATTGACAGCTCCAAAATTGGGGGAAGGGTAATTACGATGCTGTAAGACAGGATTTGAGGAGCATAAGTTGGGAGCATAGGCTGTCAGGGAAGGATGTCGTGGAAATGTGGAATTTTTTTAAGGAACAGATACGACGTGTCCTTGATATGTATGTACCTGTCAGGCAGGAAAGAAATGGTCATGTGAGGGAACCTTGGTTGACGAGGGAGGTTGAATGTCTTGTAAAGAGGAAGAAGGAGGCTTACATCAGGTTGAGGAAACTGGGTTCAGACAGAGCAGTGGAGGGATACAGGATAGCCAGAAGGGACCTGAAGAAAGGGATTAGGAGAGCTAAGAGAGGGCATGAAAAATCTCTGGCGGATAG
>NC_057725.1:28039496-28039726 GCF_004010195.1 Chiloscyllium plagiosum
CTCAGGCGACTGACTGTGTGGAGTTTGCACATTCTCCCCGTGTCTGCGTGAGTTTCCTCCGGGTGCTCCGGTTTCCTCCCACAGTCCAAAGATGTGCACATCAGGTGAATTGGCCATGCTAAATTGCCCGTAGTGTTAGGTAAAGGGGTAAATGTACGGGAATGGGTGGGTTACGCTTCGGCGGGTCGGTGTGGACTTGTTGGGCCGAAGGGCCTGTTTCCACACTGTAA
>NC_057725.1:28041115-28074513 GCF_004010195.1 Chiloscyllium plagiosum
CCTCACTTTAGGAAAGGTGTGGAAGCTTTGGAGAGGGTGCAGAGAAGATTTACCAGGATGTTGCCTGGAATGGAGAATAGGTCGTACGAGGATAGGTTGATAGTGCTAGGCCTTTTCTCGTTGGAACAGCAAAGGATGAGGGGTGACTTGATAGAGGTTTATAAGATGATCAGAGGAATAGATAGAGTAGACAGTCAGAAACTTTTTCCCCGGGTGCAACAGAGTGTTACAAGAGGACATAAATTTAAGGTGAAGGGTGAAAGGTATAGGGGAAATGTCAGGGGTGGGTTCTTTACCCAGAGAGTGGTGGGGGCATGGAATGTGGGAGTGGTAGAATCAGAATCTTTGGTGACCTTTAAGCAGCAATTGTATAGGTACATGGATGGGTGCTTAAGCTAGGACAAATGTTCGGCACAACATCGTGGGCCAAAGGGCCTGTTCTGTGCTGTATTGTTCTATGTTCTATGTTCTATGTTCTAAATGGTAATCGTCTTTGTGGACCTGTGAATACCAATGTTTGTATTTGTAAGAATTAGTTAGTTCAAAGAACTTCAATGTAGTGTTTTTTTAAAATCAAAGAGTTTAAAAAACATTATGAATTCATCATCAACAGGCACTTCATTTTTTTTTGTCCCAGCATGGGTCCTGAGGTCTTTCCATAGTAGGTTCTGGCTGAGTTGGCATGGATGGTATTAGGGAGAAAGGTGAATGGGTGGGGTGCCATGGGTTGGCATGAGTAGACATTAGGTTGAAATAGAATGTATTATGGGCCAAGGAGTATGTAGAGGGAGTAACATGGAGTGTTTGAGGGTCTATGGACAGTGTTTAGTGTAACATTGTTTGGCATGGAAGGTATGAAGGGCCATCAATGCAATGATTGGAGGTTATGTGGTACCTAGATAGCCAGATGATGTCTTGAGATGCCAAAAGTTGGCACAGATAGGGAATGGGATATATGTGGAGGATGCTGTGGTGAGAGTTAGAAGGGCGTTACTTACTTTCTTATTACTACAGCTGGAACAAAGTGCTGGAGCATCAAGGCGGAACTTTCTTCCTCTCCTTTGCACCTGGCTGCTTCCAGAATGTTCCCAGTGCAGAAAACCCATTGACTATAATACGCCCCACTCCACCCAGCCCCTCCTAACCCAGAATGGAAATTAGACGATTACAGAAACTTGTTCCCAAATCAGGTTTGTGGAATTGGCAATTTTCCAATCTGTGCACCTGACTTGGGAATGAAAATTCAGACCGTGGAACAGAAAGGAGAGTCTTGGATCAGCAGTTAGTTGCATGCTTTGCCTGATTTTCATTCAGGAAACTGTTGACAACCTCGATCGCAACTCGCCTAAAAAATAATCTCATGTGTAAGTCATCATCAATTGACATGTACCTCATGCCTCAAAAACAAACTTTAAAAATTTATGTGTACTTCATTATCATAAGATGACTGGAATATAAATGTTACAAAGTATTGCTTTGACCTCACTAGTGGGGGATGAAATTAGAGTGGTGCTCAAAAAGCACAGCAGGTCAGGCAGAATCCGAGGAGCAGGAATATCGCTGTTTCGGGCAAAAGCCCTTCATTTGCCCGAAACATCGATTTTCCTGCTCCTCGGATGCTGCCTGACCTGCTGTGCTTTTCCAGCACCACTCTAATCTTGACTCTGATCTCCAGCATCTGAAGTACTCACTTTCACCTCACTAAAGGGGAATCAGTTAATTCAGTTGGCTGGACAATTGGTTTATAATGCAAAATGATGCCAAAATGAGGGTTCAATTCCCACACCGGCTGATATTACCACAAAGGACTCTCCCTCTCAACCTCACCCCTCGTCTGAGGCATGGTGATCCTCAGGGAAACCACCACCAGTTGTGTCTCTCCTAATGAGAGAGTAGCCTATGGTCTGGTAAGACTATAGCAACTTTGTTTAGATCTCATCTTACATATCTGATTCAACTCGGTGCACCCACGCCTCAAAAAATTAAATAGTTGTTTAAAATGGCATAATATTGATTCACCAAATTGGTGGCTAAAGAATTAAATTCTGAGTTTGTGTGAACTAAGCGTATATTCCGTTGAATTCAGAAGAGTAAAGGGTAACCTACCTGAACAAAGTGACATGGTAGGACTGATTAGGAGGTCATATTTCCTCTGGTGGGCAAAACCCAGAATAAAGAAATTGTGGCATTAAAATTAGAGCCAGGCCTTTCAGGGAGGTTGTCAGGAAGCACTTTTTCACAGAAGTAAAATCTCAAATTTGCTCTTCCAAAAAAAGCAGTTAAAGCTGGGGGTCAAATGAAAATTTCAAAATGGCGATCGATGGCTTCCTTTGTTGGCTAAATGTATTTAAGTCTCACAGAAGCAGGGTGGCTAGGTAGTGTTAAGGTAAAGATCAGCCATGATCTAATTAAAAAGTAGAACAGGGTTGAGGGGCTGAATGGCTTCTTCCTGCTTCTATGGAGAAAATCACCTCTAAATGTACAGAGCTGGGAACAGCTTCAACTCGTACAGTTCAAGGTTAGCTACCCAACTGTAGTCCAAGTTGCAGTCTGTTTCCAATTTCAAGTCCGAGTCAAACATTCAGAGTATGGATCCAGCTATTACTAACAGCTGGAGTCCATGGCAGTTCCTGAACTGCTGAAATGAGGCATAAACTCATCCAACATTGTGTAAGCCAAAATAGATTTGCTTTTTAAAATGCTGTCACCAATCACTAGGATAAAAAAAAATCTTTGTGAATACTGGTTTTAAAACATTGATATTATTTGTTAGGCTTTAGTGAAAAGTGAAAAAAGCATTCCAATGACAGAGAAGGAAATCAAGTGAATTAAAGTCAAATCATTCTGAAGAAAAAGAGATAAAGTGAGCAAAAGACAAAGGATGAAGAGGCAGAGAACATTAGACAAAATGGAAAAATGGGGTTTATTTTCTTCTTCAGATTAAAATGGACATTTTAAAACTCTCCAAACAACAACTGTATGAGACTTTACATTTTTAACCGTTCACTATTGGTAATCGTTAGCAATAAATCATTTGTTGCTTAAATAAGAATACTTATTTTGGATACTTAGATTGTTACTTGACTGATCTCTCATGGACAGCCTAATGGGACACTCACATGCAAATCCAGCAATTCTATGAAACTCAAAGGAAAGTTGAAGATGCCAACTCTATGAAGCAAACAGCAGGGTGATGCAAGTCATACAAACATATGAATTAGGAGCAGATTAGGCCACTTGGCTCGTCAAACCTAATGCCGCCTTTATTAAGATCATAATGGATCTGAGCAGGCTCAAGTCCACTTGCCAACCAATCAAATACTCTTTGACTCCCCTATTAGCCTGAATAATATTCAATTACCCTGCATCCACCATTCTCTAGAAAAGAAAATCCAAAGACTCATGAACCTTTGAAAAATAAAAACATAGCACATTACAGCACAATACAGGCCCTTCGGCCTTCGATGTTGCGCTACCCTGTGGAACCAATCTGAAGCCCATCTATCCTACACTATTCCATTTTCATCCGCATGTTTATCCAACGACCACTTAAATACCCTTAAAGTTGGTGAGTTTACTACTATTGCAGGCAGGGCGTTCCATGCTCCTACTACTCTGAGTAAAGAAACTATCTCTGACATCTATCCTATATCTATCACCCCTCAATTTAAAGCTATGTCCTCTCGTGCTAGCCGTCACCAACCAAGGAAAAAGGCTTTCACTATCAACCCTATCTAACCATCTGATTATCTTATATGACTCAATTAAGTCACCTCTCAACCTTCTTCGCTCTAACGAAAACAGCCTCAAGTGCCTCAGCCTTTCCTCATAAGTCCTTCCCTCCATACCAGACAACATCCTAGTAAATCTCCTCTGCACTCTTTCCAAAGCTTCCACATCCTTCCTATAATGCAGTGACCAGAACTGTACGCAATACTCTAAGTGTGGCCGCACCAGAGTTTTGTACAGCTGTAGCATGACCTCATGGTTCCGAAACCCAATCCCTCTACCAAGAAAAGCTAACATACTGTATGCCTTCTTAACAGCCCCATCAACCTGGATGGCAACTTTCAGGGATCTATGTACATAGACACCGAGATCTCTCTGCTCATCTACACGACCTCGAATCTTACCATTAGCCCAGTACTCTTTATTCCTGTTACTCCTTCCAAAGTGAATCAACTCATACTTTTCCACATTAAACTCCATTTTCTACCTCTCAGCCCAGCTCTGCAGCTTATCTATGTCCCTCTGTAACCTAAAACATTCTTCAGCACTATCCACAACTCCACAACCTTCATGTCATCCACAAATTTACTAACCCATCCTTCTACACCTTCATTTAGGTCATTATAAAAATGACAAACAACAGTGGGCCCAAAACAGATCATAATGGTACACCACCAGTAAATGACCTCCAGGATGAACATTTCCCATCAACCACCACCCTCTGTCTTCTTTCAGCTAGCCAATTTCTGATCCACACTGCTAAATCACCCTCAATCCCATGTCTCCATACTTTGTGCAATTGCCTACCGTGGGAAACCTTATCAAACGCCTTTCTGAAATCCACATACACCCACATCAACCACTTTACCCTCATCCACCTGTTTGGTCACCATCTCAAAGAGCTCAATAAGAATTGTGAGGCATGACATACCCTTCAGAAAACCATGTTGATTAGATTAGATTCTCTGCAGTATGGAAACAGGCTCTTCACCCCAGCAAGTCCACACCGACATTTCATAGAGTAACCCACCCAGACCTATTTCCCTCTGACTAATGCACCAAACACTATGGGCAATTTAGCATGGCCCATTCACCTGACTTGCACATCTTTGTACTATGGGAGGAAATCTGAGCACCCAGAGGAAACCCATGCAGACACTGAAAGAATGTGCAAACTCCACACAGACAGTCGGCCAAGGTGGGAATCGAACCCAGGTCCCTGGCACTGTGAGGCAGCAGTGCTAACCACTGAGCCACCCTGCTGCCCATATCCATAATAAATCTATTTCTCTCCAGATGGTTATAAATTCACTCTCTTACTAGCTTTTCCAACACTTTACCCACAACCGAAGTAAGCCTCACTGGTCTATAATTACCAGGGTTGTCTCTACTCCCCTTCTTGAACAAGGGAACAACATTTGCTATCCTCCAGTCTTCTGATACTATTCCTGTAGACAATGGCAACATAAAGATCAAAGCCAAAAGCTCTGCACTTCCCTGGTTTCCATGAGAGTCATATGATAAATCCCATCTGGTCCAGGGGATTTATCTATTTTCACACTTTCCAGAATTGCTAACACCTCCTCCTTGTGAACCTCAATGCTGTCTAGTCTAGTAACCTGTATCTCCATATTTTCCTGGACAAAAATGTCTTTTTCCAGTGGGAATACTGACAGAAAATATTCATTTAGCGTTTCCCCTATCTCCTTGGATTCCACGCACAACTTCCCACTACTATTCTTGATTGGCTCAACGTTTTTCTTTTATTCCTGATATACCTGTAGAAAGCTTCAGGGTTTTTCCTTGATCCTATCTGCCAATGACTTCTCATGTCCCCTCCTCGTTCTTTTTAGCTTTCTCTTTTGGTCTTTTCTGGCTAACTTGTAACTCTCAAGCACCCTAACTGAGCGTTCATGTCTCATCCTAACATAAGCCTTCTTCTTCCTCTTGACAAGAGATTCAACTTCTTTGGTAAACCATGGCTCCCTTGCTCAACTTCCTCCATGCCTGACCGGTACATACTTATCAAGGATATGCAGTGGCTGTTCCTCCAATAAGCTCCACATTTCAATTGTGCCCATCCCCTGCAGCTTCCTTCGCTATACTATGATTCCTAAATTTTGCCAATTGCAACATAATTGCCTTTGCCCCAGCAATAACTCTTGCCTTGCGGTATATACATATCCCGTTCCATCGCTAAAGTAAACATAACCAAGTTGTGGTCACTATCACTAAAGTGCTCACCTACCTCCAAATCTAACACCTGGCTGGGTTCAGTACCCAATCCAATGTGGCCTCGCCCTTTGCTGGCTTATCTGCATACTCTGTCAGGAAACCATCCTGCACACATTGGACAAAAACTGACCCATCTAAAGTACTCGAACTATAGTTATTTCTAGTCAATATTTGGAAAGTTAAAGTTTCCCATTAAAAACTACCTTGTTTCTCTCGCTATTCTCCAGAACTATTTTTACTATCCTTTCCTTTATATTACTGGAACTATTTGGAGGTATCTAGAATACTCCCAACAGGGTGACCTGTCTTTTCCTGTTTCTAACCTCAGCCCATACTACCTCAGTAGATGAGTCTTCAAACATCCTTTCTGCCACTGTAATACTGTCCTTGACTAACAATACCACACCTCTGCCTCTTTTACCATCTTCTCCATTCTTACTGAAACATCTAAATCCCGGAACCTGCAACAACCATTCCTGTCCTACTCTATCATTCTCATCTCAGTCTTAAATGCATTATTCCTTATTTAAAATGTGCCTCTGAGTTTTAGTCTCTCCCACAAGGGAGAGACTAAATTGTGATCTTTACAGCATCCATATTAAACCATACCCTCAGGATCTTAGATTTCAACAGGATGCTTTCATTTTTGTAAATTCTAATGAATACAGACCCAACCTTTCCTACAAGTGGCTTAATCTACTAATCTAATTTTGGCAAATTAAATAAGTGCATCTTCTACCTTGCCAGCCCTTTCTTTCAAGATGCTCAGATGAGGATCTGAGGACTTGTCAGCCTTTAGTTAAAACAATTTTCTCAGTATCCTTTTTATGGTGATTGTAATTGTTGTAGGTTCTGCCCTTCCTTTCACCTCTTAATACAAAATTGTTTCTGGGATGTTAACCATATCTTATATAGTGATGGCAAATGCAAAATATCTGTCCACTTCATCTGCCATTTCTTTACTTTTCAGACCCATTCTGTCAAGGAACTAATGCTCGTTTAATTTTCTCTTTTCCTTTTTAAATGCCTCTCACTGTCTGTTTTTGTATTTATAGTTTGTTTTCTCCAGTATTTATTTGCTCCCTCATTACCATTTCCATCATCTTTTTCAAAATATTCTGTCCAATCTTCTGACCTGCCACTAATTTGTATGGAATTGCATCCTTTTGTTTTTTATTTGATAGGACCTTTAACTTCTTTTGCCATGAGTGGTGAATCCTTCCTCTGGAGTCTTTCTTTTTAATGTATCTTTACTGAAAGATATATAACATTCTCTTTAAATGTCTGCCAATGAATCTCTACCGAACTATCTCATAACCAAATTTCTCAGCTATTTTAGCCAGTACATGCTTTATTCCTTCATTATTGCCTTATTTAATTTTAACACACTTGCCCTAGACACACTCTTCTCTCCCTCAAACTGAATGCAAATTTAAAATGTCTTACAATTATCGTTACCAGGAATGCCTTCACAATGCAGTCATGAATTAATCCTGTCTCATTGCACATTATCAGATTTGGAAGAGTCTGCTTTCTAGTTGTCTCTCCCACATTCTTCACTAAGAAACTGTCCCAAAACACACAGCTTCACAACTTATGGGATATCCCTTCCTTGTCACAAGTTTCTGGACAATGTACCTGTTAATAATTGGCAACATTGCTATTTTTAAAATAAATTCCGGTCAAAACTGTGATGATACCTTATTGTAGTAGGTAGCACTTCTGCCTTTAAATTAATAACTTGAGCATTCATGCTGCACTCCAGTGACTTTAACCAATAATTCAGCCACGCATTCCCAGTGCAGTAAATAAATTCCCATAGTGGTAGTGCGAAGAACAACTGCAGTGCTCTCCAGGATTAATATTTATAATCTAATGAACACCAAAATTGATTAATCTGGTGTCACATCACATTGGGGTAGTATGCTGGAGATGAAAACCCGACTATTCCCAGAGATGTCCCAAAAGTTAAAGATTTTAACAAAGCATACAAAGTCACCAATTTAGTTGCCTTTGTAAATCCAGGTTGACAGAAAACGAGTTTTTGTACTTGAGAGAATTTCTATTTATTACAAGTAAATAGATTCTAGGTACAGGTAAACAGTCAACAAATAACTCTACTATCAAAACTTTAACCCTTTTGTAAAACTACATCAGACAGACATAGACATAGATAAACAAAAAATGATGTTAGCATTTTTTAAATGATGAGAAACTGCAGAAAGCACAACCAAAGGGACTTGGTACTTCGAGTCATGGTCATAGACACATAGAGATCTACGACACGGAAACAGACTCTTTGGTCTAACTTGTCCACACCGACCAGATATCCTAACCTAATCAAGTCCCATTTGCCAGCACTTGGCCCATATCCCTCTAAATCCTTCCTATTCATATATCCATCCAGATGCCTATTAAATGTTGTAATTATATCAGCCTCCACCACTTCCTCTGGCAGCTCATCCTCTGCATGAAAACGTTGCCCTTTAGGTCCCTTTTAAATCTTTCCCCTCTCACCCTAAACCTATGCCCTCTAGTTCTGAACTCCCTCAACCCAGAGAAAAGACCTCGTCTATTTACCCTATCATGCCCCTCATGAGTTTATAAACCTTTATAAGGTCACCCCTCAGCCTCCGATGCTCCAGGGAAAACAGCCTCAGTCTATTCAGCCTCTCCCTATAGCTCAAACTCTCCAGTCCAAGCAACATCCTTGTAAATCATTTCTGAACCCTTTCAAGTTTCACAACATCCTTCTGATAGGAGGGACACCAGGATTACACGCAATATTCCAAAAGTGGCCTAATCAATGTCCTG
Source organism: Chiloscyllium plagiosum (assembly GCF_004010195.1). NCBI lineage: Eukaryota > Metazoa > Chordata > Chondrichthyes > Orectolobiformes > Hemiscylliidae > Chiloscyllium > Chiloscyllium plagiosum. The sequence goes on from NC_057725.1 coordinate 28,049,894, forward strand.
TACAGCCGCATGATGACCTCCCAACTCAATGGTCTGACCAATAAAGGAAAGCATACCAAATGCCTTCTTCTTTATCCTATCTACCTGCACCTCAGTTTGTGCATGAAACGCAGAAAGCTAACACACAGAGGTGCAGCAGGTAATCAGGAAGGATAATGGAATGTTGGCCCTTGTTTCAAGGGGGTTGGTGTGCAAGAGTAGGACTTCTTACTGCAATTGTATAAGGTTTTTAAATTCCTTGGTTTTCAAAAGTGTCGTTTTGCTATTTCCACAATCAAAAATACAGAACAATAAAAAATAAATGGGGTATTGGAGTGTGAGCGGAGAAGATGGCTTCAAGAGTGGTGGGGGGAGCAACATGTTACAAAGCGAGTTACGGGGGAGAAGGAGGTTGCAAGAGCATTTATGGAGGAGGAGGCTGTAGGAGGGATGTGGCAGTGGGGAGAAGGAGACTACAAAAGGAGTTGCGGGGAAAAAGAGGCTGTAAGACAAGTGGGGTGAAGATGAAGGCAGCAAACGTGATGAGGGTTAACAAGAAACTGCAAGAGTAGGGAAAAGGGAGAGTGTAAAGGGTTGGGGAGAAGAAACCTGCAAGTGATGAGGGAGAATTTAAATGGGGTGGGGAAAGGGAGAACAATTTTTAACATGGTAACAAATCATCACCAAAGTGGGAGCTAAGAAACCTTGAAATCACTGAGGCGATGAATTCCTTGCAAATGAAAATGGAATCTATTGTCTAAACCGACATAAGGTCAGGAGATTCTATATGGGGAGAAATATAGTGGATGCTTGTGTAATGACCACTGTGTGTCAATTAAAATTAAATCTGAGATTGAGATCCGAGATGCTATAAAAAGGGTAATAACTGCAATTAAGATGTTCCAGCTTTGTGCATATGTGACCTCACAACTCTCCGGAAGGAGTGTGATGGCTTTATTTTTGGTAGATGTATGTGTCAGTTATTTAATAAAATTTTGCTGATGCTTGTTGTCGTGTGTCAATTTAAATTGAGTGGTATCTCTGATATGAATGCTTTTCTTGTGTATTGTGGCTTTAACCTTAAAGAGGGTCAATAATTATTGCGGAGATTGATGAATTCTTCTGATTCTACTTAACGTGAGTTCCAAATACCCCTGAAATAACACGTATATAGAAATCATTGTTACCAGGATGCCACTGATTGGTATCACCTCCTCCATCAGATTTAATTTTAATTGACACATACTGTTCATTACAAAAGCATCCATGACATTTCTCCCCATATAGTATCTCCAGACCTTATGCAGCTTTAAACAAGAGATTCTGTATTCATACATCCAAGTTTGCTGTCATCTGCAATGTTTTAAATATTACTGTGTTCCAATTTTATGCCATTTATAAAAATACTTTATAAAGCAGCGGTCTTGGCACTGACCCTTTGGCAATGCCACTATCTACCATCAACTAGGCTGAAAAATATCCAGCTCCCATAACTTTCAGCTTGCAATCCTGTGGAGATGAGGCTTAATAGGTATTTAGATGAGTCTCTGAGATGTGCTGTGATGTAAAAGTGAGCTCAGTAGACATGTGGGAGAGACTCTGCTAGCAAGTTGGAACAACAGTTCTCCAGGGAGATATGGACCCAGAACAGGCAGGTTGGATTAATTTAGTTTGGGAAACTTGGTCGGCATGGACAGGTTGGACTGAAGGGTCTGTTTCCGTGCTATATGGCTCTGTGACTCCATAATTCTATGCTCAAGTCAAACCTCTCCAAGTACCTGTTCATTTCTTCCCTGACTATTGTTTCTGAAAATTTACACACCATGCTGAGGCACAGAGAGTTTAAGAGAGGGAGGTTATATTGGAACTGTAGAAAACATTATTAAGGCTACAGCTGGAGTTCTGGGATCCACATTATAAGTGGGATCTGATTGCACTGGAGAGAATGTAGAGGAGATTCACCAGGATGTTGCCTGGGCTCGAGAGTTTTAGTTATGAAGAGAGATTGGATAGACTGGATTGTGTTCCTTTGAGCAGAAGAGACTGAGGAGCGACATTATTGAGTTGTATATAATTATGAGGGGCAAAGACAGGGTAGACGAGAAGGAAATTTTTGTCTTAGTAAAAGAATCGATGACCAGGGGTTTAGGTTTAAGGTAAGGGGCAGGAGGTTTAGAGGGGATGTGAGGAAAAACCTCTTCACTCAGAGGATGGTGGGATTCTGGAACTCACTACCTGTAAAGACGGTAGAGGCAGTGACCCTTAGAACATTTAAGAAGTATTTAGATGTGCACATGTGATGTCAAGGTATATAAAGTTACAGGCCAAGTTTGGAAAATGGGCTTAGAATATTTAGGTGGTTGGTTTTAACTATCATAGACTTGATGGCCAAACGGTATTTTCTCTGCTGTGGACATCTATGACACATAAGAACAGTGAGGTTGAGCGGGAGCTGTTCGAAATTTTGCTTAGGCTGCAGGTGAAGTAGCGTGCACAGTTCTGGTCACCACACTACAGGAAGGATGTGACTGAAGAAGGTGCAGAGGAGATTCACCAGGGTATTGCCTGGGATGGAGCACTTCAGCTATGCAGAGAGTCTGGATCAGCACAAATTGTTTCTTTTGGGGCATAGAAGGCTGAGGGGGTTCTAACTGAGATGTATAAGATTGTAAGGGGCATGAATGAGGAAGATAGAAATCAACTTTTCCCTTTAGTTGCAGGACCAATAATGAGATGACAGAATTTTAAGATGAAGGGCAGGAGGTTTAGATGGGGAAATGTTTTCATCCAGAGGGTGATGAGAATCTGGAATGTACTGCCTGGGAGGAAACCTACCAAACTTTAAAATATATGTAGATGAGCACTTGAAATGTAATAACAAGTGCTGAAGAGTGGGATTCATGTAAGTAGGTCAGCACAGACTTGATGGGCCAAAGGGCCTCCACTGTGCTGTATGCATGGATGTTGAAACTACTGATAAAAAGTCACTAATATCCTTTACACTCTTTCCTGATCAATAGTGTCACATTTTTGCCATATCTATGGAAGATTGGGAGATAATGTTGAGACATTTCCTCCTGCCACCCTTACTTCCCTTATCACGCTTTCCAAACCAGGTGATTCATCTACTGTAAGACAATTTTCATCCTATTCATTAACTACTATCTTAAGTTCTGGATTGATTGGCTTTTGTTAACTAACCACACTTAGGAATATATGGAAAAAGCAAGAATATGCAGATAGGTTGCAGATCAGCTGTGATCTCATCAAATCATAGGGTGGGCTCAAGGGCTAAAGGGCCTCCTTCGAACCTCTATTCCTATGTTGTCTAATTATGAAAAAGAGAGTTTGCATCAGTAATCTCTGCAAAATGAATTATATTCTTCTGACTTTTAATCTTGGTTTTACTAAAGAGCTATCTCTATTGTCTTTTACCTTTTCTGCCCCCACCCCTCTCTTGCAGATTGCGACCTCTTGCTCATTGGAATCAAGTCATTAAAAATTGTTAAGAAAATAGGTGAGAACCAAGGTTCTTGGATAAAGGACCCTTCCCGAGATTTTCAGAAGATTTATATCTTGAGTGGAATCAATGGTGATGTTTTCACTGAGTTTGCTGGCATCAAGGCTTTCGCGGAGAGCGCAGGGAGAAAACTAGCTAAGAGAGTCACCCTCCCTTTTGCCTGGCAGGGGACGGGTCATGTGGTATACAATGGCTACCTATACTTCCACCGCAACGGCACCCTCAACCAAATTGTCAAGTTTGACATCCGTAATGGGACAGTCAAAGACCGTATGCTTCTGCAGGGAGCAGGCCGAGTACCTGCCTACCAACTCTCACCTTACACCTTCATCGACTTGGCTGTGGATGAACAGGGCCTCTGGTCCATCCATGCCGAACCAGACGATAGAGGTGGCACCATCATTGTCACCAAGATTGACCACAACAACTTGGCAGTGGAACACTCCTGGGACACCTCCTGCTCCAGCAAGGGAGCTGAGGCAGCCTTCATGATCTGTGGCACCCTTTATGTTGTCTACAACACCCATCATGGTGGTCGCTCCCATGTCCAGTGCCTCTACGATGTCACTGATGTGGTCACCACCGCTGATGTGCCAAGCCTGTACTTCCCCAAGCGCTATGGCAAACACTCCATGATTCATTACAACCCCCGGGAACATCAACTGTATGCCTGGGATGAAGGCTATCAGACAATTTACAAACTCATCACAAAAAAGAAATTGGAAAGTCGACCCTCTTTCTAATAATTGCATCTTTTTATATTTACACGCTTTATTATAAAGTGGCCTAAACTGCTGACTAGTGGTTATCATACCTGCAACTTGACCATATAATCCACTCAATCCCCAAACAGAATGACTGGCTTTTAATTTACTGAAAGCTTCTCCTCCGCTGATACAGCACAAGTCATGAAGGTGACAGAATTCTCTCCACTCTCCAAAGGGAGCAGCTCTAGTAGCACTCCGGAAAATTAACAGCATCCAGGACACAATACATTCGTCATTCCAATAAATACCATGAACATTCAATCACTCCACAACCAGCGCACAATGGCAGCAGTGTGGACCCATTACAAGATACAGTAACCTGCCAAGGTTCGTTTAGCAACACCTTCCTAACCTACATTTTCCACCACCTAGAAAGACAAGAGCTGATATTTAGGAGCACCTCCTACCAGCAAGTTCCTCTCTCAGTCAGATTTCATTGGGACTTGGAAATATATCATTGTTCATTCATTATTCCTTCCTAACAGCTCTGTGGAGATATTTCCATCACAGGGACTCCAGTGGTTCAAGAGAGTAACTCACCTTCAAGGGTAATTTGGTAACAGGGCCAGTGTTTGCCAATTAGCACATTGCTAATTTATTCTGATGAAACAAAATAAGACAGGTAAAATGAAACTGAAAATGTGAATAATACACAGAAGCACTGACCATATCTGTATGGAGAGACTGGTGGGTATTGAAAAATGGGATCGGGAAACTGCTCAAATGAAGAGAAGAGTGTCCTTGCTGTTTATAGACATTGACAGATCTTCTGTGTATCACCTACATTTTTCAAGAGGCTGACCTAATCACCTCCTCTAACTATTAACTACTCTGTCCAGAAAGAAGGATCATCCATGAGGAGTCAAAGGGAGGAATATCTTTGCAACACAACTCATTAAATTCAAGTTATTTTGTCACTTTTATTGTGCATTTTTGACTCCAGAGTCAAGAGCAAGGTAGCTGCCACCTGTTGCAGAGAGGCAGCAAGTTTAGGTACTTGTATTAAAAGACTGCAAAGCGGTGATGACGAATAGGCAATGTTTAAGGTTGTGCCAAAGTGATAGAAAGAGGGAATGATAAGAGCAGATATTTGTTTGTCTTTTGCTCTTCCATCTTTCTACTCCATCACATCCTCCCAAAATCTTTTCGTTCTATTAAGAGACATTGCTGACTTTCCGGTTCTCCATCCTGATAAAGGAGCAACAGACCAAAAGATTGGCTCATCTTTTCCTGTACAAGTTGCTTTTCATCGTGTTTTATGCTGATTGATTTTGCTTTGAATCCATTTTTCCCTACTTTAAAATCTTGTGAAATTGTTTTTCATTTGTAAATGATGATGTCGCTATCATAGCTAATAAGAATGATGTGGAGGTGCCAATGTTGGACTGGGGTGGACAAAGTTTAATAATCACACAGCACCAGGTTAAGGTCCAACAGGTTTATTTGGAAACTAGTACTTCCAAGTAAACCTGTTGGACTATAACCTGGTGTTGTGTGATTTCTAACTATGTCTAATAAGAGGTAACCTTTTATACTAGACAATTAACCATCACCTTTTTTCCATCCCAACTGGATAAAATTACAAAGGTGTCGCTTTTAATGTGTTCAGTGCACTGGTTTTTCAGCTTTTTATAAGCTTTTAGCACTTAATTAAAACACAATTGATTTCATTGCTTGATCCTCTCCATTCCCTTTTTAAAAAGTTCATCTGATTTCAGGCAAATTGAAATCTCTATAAATCAGCGGTTATAGAGTCATAGAGATGGACAGGACAGAAACAGACCCTTCGGTCCAACCTGTCCATGCCGACCAGATATCCCAACCTAATCTAGTCCCACCTGCCAGCACCTGGCCCATATCCCTCCAAACCCTTCCTATTCATATACCCATCCAAATGCCTCTTAAATGTTGCAATTGTACCAGCCTCCACCACATCCTCTGGCAGCTCATTCCATACACGTACCATCCTCTGTGTGAAAAAGTTGCCCCTTAGGTCTCTTTTATATCTTTCCCCTCTCACCCTAAACCTATGCCCTCTAGTTCTGGACTCCCCAACCTCAGGGAAAAGACTTTGTCTATTTATCCTATCCATGCCCCTCATAATTTTGTAAATCTCTATAAGGTCACCCCTCAGCCTCCGACGCTCCAGGGAAAACAGCCCCAGCTGTTTAAAAGTTAGTTATACAATTAAATGTATATATTTGTCATTAAGTTTGTTTTATTTGCATCTTCCCTGCTATGTTCCAGTTTTTCCCCTATTTGTGATGACATTCTCTTTTTCCTCTCTGCACTCTGAAGATATTACATAGAATAATCTTTCCAATATGCAAGTTCTTTATGGCTTAAGCAAGCATTTTTTATTGCATATACTGTGTAAACATGGCACTGGATCGAATTCCACTTCCCAATGGTACAACAGACAGTGCAACATGTTTGTAACTTTCTCACTCGTAAATCAGTCCTGAATTACACAATCAAAATATGCATCAATAATGTTTGCATTAATGACTTAGTCTAAAACATTTTATTTTCAGAATCATTGTAAAAAACCTTGACTTGACCAGTGTTTTACACACAAGTGGTACATGCACCTCTAACTCCAAATATATATAAACAACCCACCTAAATATTGGATTTTGGACAATAAAGTAGTCATGTAACTGAACTAATAATGCAGAGGTCTAGACCAATGCTCTGGGAATACGGGTACAAATCCCATCCTGACAGCTGGTGAAAAGCAAATAAATCAGCCTTCTGGTCTACATGTGCCTCCAGATCCACAGCAATGTGGTTGACCCTTGACTGCCCAGTGAAATTGCCAAGTAAACTACTTGAGGGCAATTAAGGACAGTCAACAACTGCTATATTTGCCATATTCCAGACAGGAATTTTGGAAACTGCCAGCCATATAGCTCTGTCTCAGTGGATGGCACTCTTGCCTCTGACTCAGAATTTTCTGGATTTCAACTTAATTCAGGACTTGATCCAGACTGACACTCCAGTGCAGTACTGCAGGCATGCTGTACTGTTGGAGATATTGTCTTTTGAAGAGTCACTAAATCAAGGTCCTTTCTGACTTCTGAAAAGGAGATGAATTGTCCTATGACATGTTCAATTGTCATCACAAAAACAGTTTATCTTGTCATTATCTGACTCTTATGAGTTTGCAGAGTGAAGAAGGGAAGCACAGTGGCTCAGTGGTTAGCACTGCTGCCTCACAGTGCCAGAGACCTGGATTGATTCCATTCTTAAACGACTGTCTGTGTGGAGTTTGCACATTCTCCCCAAGTCTGCGTAGGTTTCCTCTGGGTGCTCCATTTTTCTTCCACAGTCCAAAAATAGCAGGTTAGGTAGATTGGCTATGCCAAATTGCCCAATAGTGTCAGGAATCTGCATACTAGGTGAATTACCTATGGTAACTGCAAGGTTACAGGGATAGGGTGGATCTGGGCAAGAAGCTCTTCAGAAGGTCGGTGCAGACTCGATGGGCCCAATGGCCCAATGATTCAATAATGTTCCCTAAGTTACCTGAGCGCCTTCACTCCATTGGTTTTGAAACACTATGACACATCTGGTGGTCATGAAACGTAGTACATAAATGCAAGTCTCTCTACTTCACAGATGTAATATCCACAACAGGCCCAGCTCTCGCCAGCAGCCATTTTCCTAAAGCATAATTTTTCAAATCAAAATTACGTGGATTAAATTTATTGAGTGCTCCAATGTGTTTCCTCACTCCGGATTCTCCCTTCATCTGTTGCAGCCATCCACCAACCACACCACTGCTTCATTTACAGATCAGCTTGATTTCTCTCTTCCTCTTCCTCTCTCTCTCTCTCTCTCTATCTGTTGTCAAACACCAACCAATGCCTGTATATAAAGAAAGACAGGCAGGCAGGCAGGCAGACAGAGAGAGAGAGAGAGAGACAGACAGACAGACACTTTCATTGGATAGCATCCTTTTATTGGTAAGAAGTCTCAGCTAACATTTCACCTGACTCCAATTTTAATTGGCTAATCATCACATCAGTCTTTTTTCTTTGTAGCCTACCTCGTGAAACCTTTGCCTGAAGCAAAAAGCAGGTGGCAGAGAACCCTTGCATTCAATGAATTTTAGTTTGTACCATCAAGTATTCCGCTCAGGAACTGAGTTTCTCAGTGCCACAGCATTGCTGACCATATTGGAGAATGTGCTAAAGGCTGAATGTTGGGGATATATTGCTTGAGTTGTAAGATGCCATTGTCTTCCCCACCATTTTAGCAAAGATTTGCACCTTTTCCTCCTCAAGATGCTAATTATTCCTACATGACACTTTAGGCTAAATTGGCTACTGATACTTGAGGAGGGTTGAAATTGGATTTTAATTAGTATCTTAAATTAAGTTTAAATTTGCAGTACAGTATTGCTCACCTACAAGTTACCCTGTTGTGTATTTCAGTATATTGGAATTATGGTTTACTGGTAAAAAGTTGTCTGACTAGTGCCTCTGCTCAATTTCAATCTCAACTCACGCAGTTTTTTTTTGATGCTTTGGAGCTTTCTTGTCCACTACTCTAGAGAGAAAATTGAGTTAAAACAACACTTCTGATGTAAGTGGTAGAAACTGTACCACATACTGAGCTACAAAGCACACCACCCCCACAAACTGTACAGAATCTTATTCAGCAAGAATTTTCTTCTACCTGAAAATGAGCCAGGTCCAGTTTACACCCTTCAACCTTTCAACAGATGCCAAAACCAACTATATATTTCAAAAGCCGTCTATCTCTGCATGCTTTCACATTTTCAATCAAAATGCCTATGTAATTCTGTCACATTGTAATTATATCCTCCAACTAATGATGGCACAGTAGCACATCAATTGTACATCTTCCAGTTCATCAGCTTAAATTGTAAGCAAAATAATAACCTGTGACTGACTATTTTTCAGCTTTCTGTAAGATATGCTAAGTACAAATAAATAACAGAATGCCAAAATATATTCTCTCTCTTTCAATTTGTTCTCAGTTATTTATTATCATTCAATACTGATCTAAGCGGTTGCTTATCAAAATGAATGTCTTGCCAAACCAACCCAGAGGGTGTTAATTAAAACGCAAGGGAATAGTTGTGTTTTAATATTCTTTAATGGGATGTGGACAACTTTGGCTGTTTATTGCCATAACATACTTGTTCAAAGGACAGTTAAGAGCCAACCACATTGCTGTTGGTCTGAGTCAAATGTAGGCCACACCAGGTCAGGATGACAGATTTCATTCTGTGGGGGGCATGAATGAATCAGATGGGTTTTTGAGAGGATTGACAGTGGTGAAATGGTCACTATTAGGCTAACTTTTTATTCCAGACGTTTCATAATGCCCGTTTCATAATCTGCCATGGTAGGATTCTGTCTCCAGAACTCTAGTTTGGGATTACTGGATTATTAGTGCAGAGACATTAACATCACACAGCTGCCTTCCAATTGCAGTGCTCTTCAAGAGACAACACTCCAGTGTACATTAGAATGTGGAGCTTGCTCCTGCAGAAAGCTATAGATGTTACCTTAAATAATATCCTTAAATCAGTAATTAATAGATTCTTGCTTGATACATGGAGCTAAAGGGGTCAAGATACGGTTAAATTTACAGATCATGCACAAACCCACTGGGGAAACAGGTTTGATTGACTGAATGGCCTATTCCTTTTATTTTAGTGCAATAGGAGTAGCTAGGTAGTTGTAGATGAGACAAATTAAGAAAAAACTATTTCTTCTATTTGGGAAGCTTGTTATGAGTCCTGATCAATCTGAAGTTGTGTTAAGGAGTAAGGAAGGAGATTAGCGGAAATGTCTTTGCACATTGTATTGTTGGAGCATGGAATATTTTGCCAAAGGGAGTTGGGAAGGCAGTGACTGCTGCATCCTTTAAAGCAAAATTGAATAATTATTAAAAGTAGATGGCTGTGGGTGAGTGGCATTTCATTGGAATTAGATTTGAATTTCTCCAGTAACAAGCCAGTTCTGATAAACTGTGACTGGACCTGAACCATTGACTCTGCTTTCTTTCCATAGATTCTGCCAGACCTGCTGAGTTTCTCCAGCAATTTCCATTCCTGACTTAAATATCTGCTTTGGTTCTGTAAATCCCTATGGCTCTATGAAGAGATTCAAAGCAAACTCCATGCAGCAATCCATATAGGGTACATACATCATAGACCTGTTTGGGAGGGAGTTCCAGGATTTTGATGAATATTGTTACCCAGTTGGTGTACCATTCAGCTAGTTGGTGCCCCCATCAAAGGTTGCATGTGTAACAGAGAATGGGGAGAACTGCACTGAATCTTGGCTACTCTGATACAGGAGTGTTCTTCCAACAGAGCCAAGTTATGGAGGCTGCCTCAACAATGATGGATATGGAACAGCTTCTGGAGATGTCCCCACGGGCACCTCCACATTGAGGGTCTTTCATCAATTCCTCTCCCCCAATCTTAAGATAAAAAATGGGATGGTTGTTGATGATTGCAATGTTCAGTAACATCTGAAGGGATTGTTGATACCCTATCCACTACCTCAACCACTCAATCCCTCCAGATATATTGAGTCCAAGTCCTACATGACCTGGACAACATTCAGGCTTAGGCTAACAAATGGCTACTATAATTCACACGGCACAAGTGTCAGGCAGTAATCATCTCCAACAAGAGCAACTCAAACCATCCCTGCACCCTCACTCCTCACTGGTCTTTTTCACTGAATCCTGCACATTAACATCCTTGTGTTTTTATTTACCAAAAAGCTTCACTGGACCAGCAACACAAATACAATGTCTTGAATAGCAAGACAGAGGCTGGGAATTCTGAGGCTGGTAACTCATCTCCTGTTTCTCCAAAGACCGTCTAACAACTTTAAGGCACAAGTCAAAAGTGCGATTGAATTCTCTCCACTTACTTGAATGGTCACATTTCCAACAATACTCTCGAAGCTGAATGTACTGTACGACAAAACAGTATGTGGCACATGCTCTGGGAGCTCCAATTTTCTCCCACAGTCTAAAGATGTGCAGGTTAGGTGAATTGGCCACGCTAAATTATCCATTGTGTTCAGGGATAAGTTGGTTAAGTGCATTAGTCAGGGGTAAATGTAGAATAGTAGGGTAAGGGAATGGGTTTGGGTGGGATACTCTTCGGAGATTCAATGTGGACTTGTTGGGCTGAAGGACCTGTTTCTACACTGAAGGGATTCTATGATTCTATAAAGTTAAACATTCACATCTTATACGCTACCACATAGTTGCAGCGTTGTGCATTATATAAAAGGTACAATATAGCAACTCACTGATGCTCATTGACAACATTGTCCAAGCCTGTGACCTCCACCATCTGGAAAGACAAAGACAGAAGCTGCATGGGAATGCCACCACCTGCAACTTCCCCTTCAAACCGCATACGATCCTGATTTGGAATTATATCCCCATCCCTTCGCTTTTGTTGGGCTGAAATCCTAGAACTAGCTATGAGGAGACATTGAAGAGGTTGGGGTTATTTTCGTTGGAACTGAGAAGGCTGAGGGATGACATGATTGAGGTATACAAAATTGTGAGGTAAAGAGATAGAGTAGATGAGAGGAATTTGTTTTCATTGGCAGAGTGTTCAAAAGCCAGGAGTTATAGACTCAAAATAAATGGCAGAAGGAATAGAGGAGGCGTGAGGAAAAACCTTGTGATAGGTGTTTGGAATTCACTGCCTGAGTTGGTGGTGGAGGCAGAGACCCCAAACACTTTCAAAAAGTACCTGGATCTGCACTTTGAGCGCTGCAAGCTGCAGGACTATGGGCTATGTGCAGGAAGATGGGATTAGAAAGAGCATCTGGGTGTCTTTTGGTCAGCATGGACCAGTTGGGCCAAATAGCCCCCTTCTGTGCTCTATAATTTCTTTGGTTCTGTGGTTCAAGCTCCCTCACTAACAGTTATATCACTGCATCTACACCATAATGACTGCCATGTTTACCACCACCAAGGGAACCAGACATGGAGTAAAAACATTTTATTTTATGCAATGAACTGTGATCTGGAATGTATTCTTTGAAAGAGCAAAGAAGTAAATACAATATTCACTTTGAAAAGGGAATAAAAAGGCATAAAAGAAAATAAATTAAGGTTTTGGAAAAAGCATGGAGAAGCATATCTCATTGAATAGCCCAAGAGCCAGCTCATTTATGATATTTTTGATGTCTCTCTCTGCTGCGAGACCCTACGATTTTCTACTAGGTAACTCCACACTGTTTTTCCAAGGCTTCCAAGGTATCAGAAAAGGACGGCTTCCTAACGGAAATTCACCTTTCGCATCAGCCTCGAATTGAAAGATTTGCCTTGGGCATCTATAACACTGAATTTTCAATGGAGTCAAATCTGGAAGAGTTAAATACAAATCACATTCAAGCAAAAAGTTGTGATTAGTCACAAGACATATCTGATTGCTCATTTATGTGTTTTGCAAAGCAAAAACTGAGCATTTGGAATAAAAATAAGCAAAGTCCACGTTTTTTATTTTCTTGAGAACAGTCGTTTGCTAATAAATATCACTGAGCTGTTTGGCCATTCAATCTTGGCTGAGATGTTTCTCAATCCCATTCTCCTACCTTCTCCCCTTAACCCTTGATCCCCTTATCATCAAGAACATATCTTTTTCTGCTTTAAATATACTCAATGACCTGGCCTCCACAGGTTCTCTGCGGAAATGCGTTCCACAGATCAACGACTGTCTGGCTGAAGAAATTGCTCCTCATTTCAATCCCAAACGGTCATCCCTTCACTCTGAATCTGTGCCAGCAGGTATTGGTCTCTCCTACTAGTGGAAACATCTTTTCCACATTTTCTCTGACCAGGACTTGCAGTATTCCTTAAGCTTCAATCAAATAACCCCTCACCTTTCTAAACTTCCTTGAGTACAGGCCCCAAGTTCTCAACCGCTCCTCATGTGACAAGACCTTCATTTCCAGGATCATTCCTGTGAACCTCCACTGGACTCCCTTCAAGGCCAGTACATCCTTTCTTAGATACTGGGCCCAAAATGCTCACAATATTCTAAATGTGGTTTGGCCAGACTTAAAAAGCCTCAGCATTATATTTCCGCTCTTGTTTTCTAGCCCTCTTAAACTGAATACTAACATTGCATTTGCCTTTCTAACTGCCAAATGAGCCAGCACAATGGGTGGCACGGTGGCTCAGTGATTAGCACTGCTGCCTCACAGCACCAGGGTCCCAAGTTCGATCCCAGCCTCGGGCTACTGTCTGTGTGAAATTTGCACATTCTCCCCGTGTCTGCATGGGTTTCCTCCGGGTGCTCTGGTTTCCTCCCACAGTCCAAAGATGTGCAGGTCTGGTGAATTGGCCATGCTAAATTGCCCATATTGTTAGGTGCATTAGTCAGAGGGAAATGGGTCTGGGTGGGTTACCCTTCGGAGGGTCGCTGTGGACTTGTTGGGCCGAAGGGCCTGTTTCCACACAGTAGGGAATCTAACATTAACTCTGATAGAATCCTGAATTAGGACTCCCAAGTCCCTTTGTGTTTCAGATTTCTAAATTCTTTCCCCCTTTAAAAAATAGTCTACGCTACTGTCTTCCTACTAAAATGCATAATCTTACACTTTCCCCATTGAATTTTCCATTTTCCACTTCTTTGCCCACTCTCCTAGCCTATTCAGGTTCTTCTGCAGCTGCCTGCTCCTCAGCACTATCTATCCCTCCACTTATTTTTATGTCATCTACAAATTACCAACATTTCTCTCCGTTCATTGGTCCAGATTATTAAGGTATAACGTGAATAGTTGTGGTCCCAACACGGAAACTGCGACTTCCACTAGACAACAACTGCAGTCCTGAACCAGACCCCTTTATCCCTCTTCTCTGCCTTCTGCCAGTCAGCTAATCTTCTATCCATGGTGTTGGGCTAGTAACTTGCTGAACACCATGGGCCCTTATCTTAATTAGCAGCCTGCTGTGCAGCACCTTGTCAAAGGCCTTCTGAAACTACAAATGGATCATGTCCACTGGATCTCCTTTATCTAACTTGCACATTACCACCACAAAGAATTCTAACAGAATTGTCAGGCATGACTTCACCTTAACGAAGCCAAGCTGACTCAACTCTATTTGACCTTGTACTTCCAGATAATCCACAATCTCATCCTCAATAATCAAGTATAAAATCTTATCAATGACTGAGGTCAGGCTAACCGGCCTATACTTTCCAGTCTTCTGACTCCCTCCCTTTTTAAAAATAATGTTACATTATTCATTTTCCAGTTCTTTGTGATCCAGTGATTCCTGAAAAATTACCACCAATGTCTCTACAATCTTCTCAGCTACCCTTCTGGGGTGTAGTCCATCTGGTCAGGATGATCTATCTATATTCAGATCTTTCAGCTTCCCCAGCAACTTTTCCTTTATGATGGCTATTACACTCACCTCCGCTCTCTTACTCTCTTAAAGTTCTGGTATGCTGCTAGTGTCTTCTAGTGTGAAAGCTGAAAGTAGGTATTCTTTTGTTCCCTATTACTACTTCTCCAACTTCATTTTCCAGTGGTCAAACGTCTCTTCTTGCCTCACTTTTACCTAGCACTGCTTTCTTTCCACAGCTGCTGCCAACTTGTTGAGTTTTTCCAGCATTTTCCAATTTTGTTTCTGATTTTCAGCATTTGCAGTTCTCTGTTATAATTGTTATAATACATCACCTATTTTAAATACTTAATTCTTCATATTATTTTTCAAACATTTTCTACTGGCCTTTTAGTTTGTAGCCTATAAATATTTTCCCTCTTTACCCTAATTCTAGAAGTAACCTATAATAGTAATCAAATTAGTAACTATCACCAATCAATAAATGTATGGGTTACTGTCATGTTACTCTTTTGTGCTGGGCCCCAATCTTGGACCTCAAGAATCGTGTTAAAAAAGTTTTACAAACTACGAGCCAAAAAAGGCAAGCAAAAGCATTCTCCCACTCTGCACTGAATTCTCATGTTGCCTCCAAATTCCCTGAACTATATACTCACTCAGGCTGTGTCTCAGCCTGGATGTGATCTCTCCTTCCTGACCTTGCAAAACTTCCTAGAAATACACAGCAGACTAGGCAGGGTCTGTGGAGAGAGGACCAAAGGTTAATGTTCCAGGCCAATGGTCTCTCATCAAACCTGGAAAGAACTACAGACTGAATTGGTTTTAACAGAGACAGGGAAAAGTAGAATGTAATGTCACAGCTGACAGCAAAACTGAACAAGTCAGGTCTCATTGTGAAACTTGGTTTTGTAGATTGTAACTTTTATTTTCACAACTTGGTGGTCAGTCACTGATAATATTCATACGAGGCTATCAAAGTATGTTTAACAAAAGAACAAAGCTTATTGCACACAAACTACTTTACATTTCATTAGAATATTCAAAATAGTATACAAACTACAAATATCAGGAAAGAAAATTCAACCTTTTAACAATTACGTAACAGATACTCAAATCTCAGTGAGGGTCAATCTACTTCCATTTTAAAGTTCCTGGTCAGTTGCTACAACTATTCATGGATTCCTCCTGGCAAACCTCTGCATTCACCTAATGCTATTTTATCTTGAGATATTTCTTCAAGATACCTTTAACCTCACATAACACAGCTCACTTGTGTCTCAATGTGGATTGCTTAAACTCCTCTTCCACAGTATTCTGTTTCTGGAGTTTACTTATCGACGTTAGACCAATCAGGGCTTCCTTTCTTTTGCCCTGACTGTTGTGGGGACTGCTAAACTGCACTGCTGTGATAAAGGGTTTTTCTCCCTGAATGACTTGCTTCCATCTCAACTGAACCTGTACATTAACTGACTTCCTGGTTGGTTCAAATAACTGGACTGTTTGCATATCACTTTTATAGGACACAATGTTGCTAGACAACAGCCTAATTTCATTTCTCTCTTTTCTTGTTTTCCAAAGCATTGCATTATTTACCTCAATGGCATCTTTTAAAAGAAACTGTCAGCTGACACCAAGCATTTTACGACAAATTCCAACTGTGCAAACTCATCTCCAATGTGTTTAAAAGTGCATACACATATGCAATATAAAGCCATTTTTTTTAAGTTGACAAAAAATCTATTCATTTAAGTATGTCTTCACCTATATATATTTTCTTCACATTAAGGAGTTCGTTAAATTTTTTATTTCAATTTATTTCAGAGATTTTGCTGCTGTAGAAACATGTTTCTGGGTGTCAGCAAAAGCAGCATTTTATTTAAAATTGTCTCTTCAAATTGCATGTAAAAATATTTCGAGACACCCAGCACCCTGAAATTCTTGAGAAGATTTATAGCTCAGGTTGTGAATGAGTACCATTCACAGAACTCAAAAATTAAACTTAACACACACAATGTAGACATACACATCAAACTTAAAGCTACACGTTGTCATGTCTACTTGAGTGTCCAAGTTTCCAAATAATATTCACATTCAATTACAACAGGAAAGCACAATAGGAATAGCTATTGCATTCTCAAAATCCAGCATTTTTTATTTTATTTCAGATTTCCAGCAACAATAATGTTTGTTTCTTAGACAGAAATCAATGTTAATGCTGAGGAATTTGATTTTGGTTTGCTTGTAAACATATTTAAGTGAGACGATTCTTCTTTGTTTCATTTGTGTTCTGTGTGTCGTAGACTGGCAGCTGTGGACGGGACGTTAGCTAGAGCATCGTAACATTCAGGGAACATAGGGTTATAATGGGTTACAATCCCTGCCTAGGAATGAAGACAGGGCCTATTGTTAGGTTTTTAAATGTTATTGAACAGTCAGATAGTTGGAGATCATCAAAGCAGAAGGTTGTTACACTTAGACTGCTAGTCAGTCAGGTATTTATGAGACTGGATGACCCACAGTATCTGAGTGATCTGCCTTGATCACATTTGCTATTTGATACACTCTGTGAGATGTTTGGCAACAGTTCGTGTGTTAGTAATATTTCTCCCATATTAATTCTGAATATTACAGAAAAAGCTATCTATATAGTGGATCATATTGCTGTGTTGACTTTGTTTGGTAAAGTGTATTTTTGTTTGCTCAAAACCATGATTTTTTTTTTCTCTGAATATCTGGGATTTCAAGTTCTGTCTATTTTTTTATTTAAAATTGATCCCTAGCCAGACTGTCACCTAAATTTGGTGATCTGGTCTGAGATAATAACAGGATCTAAAGCAAACCCAGTCAGATAGAATACTGAAGTTCCTTTACATTGATTTGGGAAAATAGCAATGTCGGAGCAGAAGTTCAATTCAGCCTCTCAAACCTATTCCGACAATTAGATCATGGCTTGTTTCCATGTTAACTCTGCCAACTGACCTTGATTCCATAACCCTTAAAATCTTGATCCAACAAAATATTTATCAATTTACGTTTTAAAATTTTGATTAAATCTCAGTCTCAATAGCTTTTAGGGTGAAATGTTCCAAATTTACTTTTTGTATGTTCCTGGCATCATGTCTGAACAGCAACTGTATAACTTTAAGGTTGTTTTACCATGATCTGGACCTCTTATCTGTTCTATGAACTTATTTTAATAATTTAAAACACCTCCATTAGATCAGACTTTATATTTTAATCTGATCTTCTGCACTCAGGAGAATACAGGCTTCGTGTCTGGTACAGAATAAAAAGAATTGGATGTGCAAGCGATGATGATTAAGTGATGATTCCGTCTAATAGTAGTGCAGACAGACAGAGTGGGAAACATGTGATTTTGGCTTGAAGAGGAGGAGAAAAGAAATACTAGTGGATAAGAACATGAATAAGAAATGTTTGGGGAGATATGGGCCAAGCGCAGGCAGGTGGGGCTAGTTTAGTTTGGGATTATGGTCGGCATGGACTGGTTGGACTGAAGGATCTGTCTCCACACTGTATGACTCTATAATTCATTGGAGGCAATATTTAGTATGATGTCTTTCAGTTTAAAGGATTACTGGAAGAGAGAGAGACCAGACACAGAGACAGAGACTTCCTCCAAGTCAAGGATGTGCTAAAGATGTGAGGAACTCAGAGAATTAGCTTGCATACCAGATAGAGCAACTTCTAAGAGTGGGGTACAAACACCCAATGTCAAGAGAACCCAGGAAGTATAGAATTCATGGCATGAAGGCTATGAGAAAATCTCAATCCAGAGATGTTGAAAGATTATCAGCGGTATGCAGAAATGTAGAGTCTAAGCTAAAACCAGATCAACAATGTTTTTTTATTGAATGGCAAAGTATGTTCAAAGGGCTGAGTGGCCTGCTCCTGTTCCTTGCTTGTGCATGCTGCAGCAGGCAGTTGCCTGGTTATCACACAGGTATCTGACAGGATATGGAACCTGTTCTCATAGTTTAACCTTTCTCGAAATGTGGGAACAGAAGGAGGCCATTCACGCCCTGGATTCTGTTCTGCTGTTCAGTGACATAATGAAGGAGTTATGATCTCACTCCACAGACCCACCAATTCCCCATGTCCCTTAACAACTTTGCTTAATAAAAACCTAGCAATTTTCAGATTGAAAACGATAACCATTTTTCTAACCCTCGTATCATTCCGGTGAATCTGGGTTTTACTGGCTCCAAAGGAAATGACATCTTTCCTGAGGTATCCAAAATTCAAAGCTGCATCTTCAGATGGAGTTTAACCGGAACTGAACCAGACCAATTCATTGAAGTGAAGGTAATCATGGCTTTGCATTTCATTTCTACTGCCTGTCTGGTAGGTTTTATGATACCAAAATTTAATGTGTTTTATCTTAAGTTAATCCCTTAGTGATGTATACATAACGATAGCTATTATGGGCAACTCACATGTGCATTTTATCAGTTTTCACGCCAGGTGGCAAAAGAACAGTAGACATTTTATTGTCAATTAAATATAGAAACGCTCTTCTGTAGAAGTTTCCACACGCCATAGTCTAGTCTACATGTGGAAAATTAAAAACACCCTTGTAAATTTTAATTAGTTTTCAAAATAAAATGTCTCTTTGAATTCTTACGGCATGACCAGGTGTTTTGTAACCATTTCATAGCTCCAGCCAGCATAACGCTTTTGCTGGCGTTTAGTCACTGAGTGGGGGGAATGGTAGATAGTTAGATTAGATTCCTTACAGTGTGGAAACAGGCCCTGCGGCTCAACAAGTCCACACCAACCCTCCGAAGAGTAACTCACCCAGACCTATTTCCCTCTGATTAATGCACCTAACACTATGGACAATTTAGCATGGCCAATTCACCTGACCTGCACATCTTTGGGTTGTGGGAGGAAACCGGAGCACCCAGAGGAAACCCACGCAGACAAGGGGAGAATGTGCAAACTCCACACAGACAGTCGCCCAAGGCTAGAATCGAACCTGGGACCCTGATGCTGTGAGGCAGCAGTGTTAACCACTGAGCCACCATGATACCTGGTTGAATGTCATGTCTGCTTTTTGTCTGAAGCCAATGAGTTCTACTACATTCAAGTCATTGAATACCATGAGTGACAATGTCTGTTCTTCTCCTCAGCCATGGAAACTAAAATCTTCTCATCTGGCTTGATGTAGGGATTTAATTGACAGTTAAACTAAACCGCTCTGGATTGGATGGGAAGGATAACAGGAATGAAAGTATACTCTTGCATTATTTCATTCAGACATTTGTTTATAAAAGAATCTTCCACTCTTCCAACATATCCATCACAACCTCAATTCTCACCCCTACATCTCCTTATCCTCTACAACCTTGGCATGTTACTCCACATCATCATTTTCATCCCTCACACACACCTCCACATGCCTCAAGGCCTCTGCCTCTTACTTCATACCCTCCTTCTCATCCCATACACACTCATCCTCATTCCCCACAATATCCTCCCCTTAGCTCACTTATTCCAAATACTGGCATTCCAGCCAGCTGTGCCCTCGTTCCTGTGTAATCATGCTTAATAATGTTTAGTAACATTGTTTCTCATTCAATTTCCTCTGTCTGAAACTGAACGCTAAATTCCATGTCATGGTCACTGTTTCCTAGGGGATCTTTTACTCTAACATAATCTATTAAACTTGCCTCCTTACACATCACCAGATTCAAAACGAGCTGACTCTTGGTTGGATCCACAATAGATTATTTGAGGAAACTGTACTGAATATACACTATGAATTCTTCCTTGTAGCTATCCCTGCCAAACTGACTAACCCATGACTAATGTACTGCCTTTAGTACACACTCTCGTTACTCCTTGATTTATTCCCTGTCTCACCATATAGCTACTGTTTTGGGATTTTATAGACGACTCTTTTCAGTGTCCTCTTCCCCTTTTTATTTCTTACCTCCATCCATATGGATACTCCATCTTCCGGTCCAATCTTCCAATTATTTCTTGCTATCATACTTATTCCATCTAGTACTAATAGTACAGCCCCAGCACACTTTTCTTTCTGCCTGTCCTTCCTAAAAGTCACATACCCCTGAATATTTAGTTCCCAGCTTTCCAGCTTTAACCTTCTTGCAACCATGTCTCCACAATGGCTATAAGATTATTTCCCCCTTTGTACTGTTGTTTTTCTATATTTGTACACTCTATTCCTTCCTGCCCCCCCCCCCACCCCCACCCCGGATATCATTGTCCAAAGAGCTGCCCTGTAATGCTGCTGCATTTTGCATTGTCAGCTAACATATCCCCTCTCCAAAACCCGCCCCCCTTCTAACCCTCTCCACAACCCTACTTATTCAATTCAAAAGAAGCCTGTCCCACCAGTTCAGCTTCTTTTTGCCCTAGTACTAGTGCCATTGCTCCATCAAAATGAAAGCCATTACACACACACCAATCTGTAAGCCTCAAACTTACCTATTTTATCTACCCTATGTCAGTTTAGCCATTGATAGCAATCCAGAGATTATTATCTTG
Source organism: Chiloscyllium plagiosum (assembly GCF_004010195.1). Taxonomy (NCBI): domain Eukaryota; kingdom Metazoa; phylum Chordata; class Chondrichthyes; order Orectolobiformes; family Hemiscylliidae; genus Chiloscyllium; species Chiloscyllium plagiosum. The sequence continues at coordinate 28,071,065 of NC_057725.1, forward strand.
GAGGTTCAACATCATTCAGCAGAACCTCCATTCTAGCCCAACCAGTGTTGTTGGATGACGACAACTGAGATTCCTCCACTCCGACTCCAAGCTCTTCTCAAGCCTTGGGGAGATGTCCTGTGTTCCCTTGTCTCACTGTGGTTTGTGATGTTTCTCTATCATTGGTCTCACTGCAGGTCAGTTTCTTGATTCACACCTTCTTGCTTACTTCACTTACTCCTAGCTCTTCTTGCAGTAAACCTTAGCTTTTTTTGGAAATATGTTTATTAGCAAATTATTTTTAACTTTACAAACATATAAAATTATTGAAGAATACAATCTGTAACAAATATCAGTATAATAAAAAGAAAAAAGAAACACAAATTACAATACAACTACTGTCTACTAACTACTAACCTACTTGATAATACAAAACAAACCCGAACACCATGCAAAGCAACACCAATAAATAAGTAAATAACTAATAGATCAAACAACAAAGAAAGAAAAGCAAAAAACAAAACAAACCCACAAAATACAGAACAGCAATATTCAGTGCAAAGCTCCCAAACAAAGGAATGGGAGCATTGTATATATACCCGTATTAACTCAGGAGACCCCCTCCAGGGCCCAGGGTTTGACAAACCTAACCATCCTGGTTAAACAAACGCCCTAGTTAAGATAACTGACAAATCTATATCCAAATAACTCAAGTAGGGCTGCCATGTCTTACAAAAATGGTCTGTTGTGTGGTGCACCATGTTTGTAAAAAACGTCCAAGGGAATGTGCTCCATTCATCTACCTCTGTCCCGTTATGCTCCAAATTCCCACTTTGAACCAAATTTCCAACAAAAATATTCACTCGGCCTTTGTCTCACTCTGCTGAATTCTCGTTCATACTGACAATGTGGTGTAAGAATTCCCCTTCTTATATGGATCTGCTCAGAGACACTTTTTAGATGCACTAATCAACACTTCACTTAGACAAAGGAACTCAGGTGCTTTCACTCTAACTGCCATAATCAGGCAGCTCTCTCCTTTAATTAGACTATTTTAACTTACTTAAAGACTATTGTCTAAATCTGAATTTCACTCTAAAACTGAAGCTTGATTCCGATCTTGAACGGAATATCTATTTGACATTCATCACACTCTGCTGACCATGGCCCTGGAAGGGTGCAATGAGAAGAACAAAGTTCTGGAGTCCCAGATCATAGTAGCAAGCAAGAGCCACATATCCCAGCTGGAGCAAGCCGAAAACCTGGACTGGTAACCCTCAACATGCCAAAACAGATTTGAAACATATTGCAGGACACTAAACTACTGGCCATGCAACTGACCCTTGATAATTACAACTGTCTATTTATATGTTTGAGGTGCTTCCTGGAGAGTATCATCTCTACATTGATGAGAGCTTAAGCCCAAAGGACAAGATGGAAAAACTAAAAAAAAAGGGTTACAATCAAGAAAGTGACAACTCCTTCAAACAGATCAGCAGCATGGGGGTAGCAGAGAAACAACTCAGAAAGCCAAGAGTCACATTAGGTCATGACCAGATTGTCGTTGGTTGTTTATCTGGGTGATATTCCATCACAGGGAGTATTGTTCCTGTGTCATTTGTTGTTGTAGTTCTATTTGCATTGCTGGGTTGTCCTGGATATCTAGGTCAGATGCTTGTTCTGTGGGCTGTGCAGGCACTGAGCTCAAATTTACATGGGCCGTAGCCTAGACTTACCCCAAAAAATTGAAACAAAGCTCTGAAAAGAGCTTTCTACCCTGTTTCAATGATCAAAGCAATTTTGCTACTTGCATGGTAAAATACTTCAATATCCTAGATACAAATGACTGTTCTTGGCAAGTGACATTGCATGAAAGCAGCATTATCCTAATGATACAGTAAATGCCCTTTGGGAGATAGAGAAGGGTATGAATGCCATTTGGCTCCAGAGGCATATCAATGCTGGCAACATGAAATAATTTGTGATCTTTCTGGAGTAGCAGCTATCACAAAGACCTACTAATTATTGATGTGGAGAACCCCATTGCTAACCACGACCTAATGTGACTCCTAGGCAGAACTTGCCAGATGAACTTGAATCTGAGCAGGAAAAATACTTGCAATATAAATTCTCAAAGTTAAGTACATAGTCAATGTTCTGACAGCAAAAGGTCTTTGTCTAGGTCTCAAAAAGGTGAGAGCTGTAGCAGTGCTATGGTTACCAACAGATGTCAGAGTATTGCAATGATTTGATAGATTCCTCAACTGTTCAGCAAAATGCTTGTCTGATGTGTCATTGAAGTGTGAACTATTACCCTAACTCAGAAGTGGCATAGGAGATGTTTCAGAGTGCAAACCTTCAACATGCCCAACAAGAATCAACCAAGTGGCAACTTGGGATCTGCATAGGTCAGTTGTCACCTCAGTCATACCAAATTGAATTGAAAGACCAGGTATCATGTCATAACTTCATACATATACATATAACTGGAGACGCTATTCCTCATCTACCAGTGGTCGGCCCATGTAAATTTGAGCTCAGCGCCTGCACAGCCCACAGAACAAGCATCTGACCTAGATATCCAGGACAACCCAGCAATGCAAATAGAACTACAACAACAAATGACACAGGAACAATACTCCCTGTGATGGAATATCACCCAGATAAACAACCAATGACAATCTGGTCATGTACCTTATGCACCATATCGGCAGTTTAAAGGCTATGTGTGAAATACACAGAAACTGATGAGAAGAATGGACTGTTAATACATAAGAATTGCTATGTGTACAATGAGTAACTTGATTAACTCAAACTGTACATGATAATGCATGCAATGTTTTATATGTTCTTTATACCAATAGGGGAAAGTTTGAAATGGAAATACACTCTGTATCTGTGACTTGGTGCTTGCTGTTGTCAGGTGACATCCACCACGAGACACTGACTGAAGGATACCATTTTGCAGTTATTTTCAATAATGTCATAGTACAGGCCACACTCTTGTATTGAGTGCTCATAACACTCCCCTCCTCATGCCCCACATCTACTGTGCATCAACTTGCACACCCTCCTCTCATTAACCCGACAGTTTTATGACAATACTATCTCCTGCACATTGAAATACCAGACTGGAGTATCTCGGGCTCTGGGTGTGTGTACTATACATTATCCCTAAGAAGGTTTTCTCCTTAACTCTATGTAAAGTTCTTACATACTGTAACTCATTTATTTACATTTATACACAGTAGGTACTCAAATATAACTTCTCTTTTATTGTGTGCTGATTTTACACTGGTGTCTTTTATCTTATAAACATTAGTGTCCTGTGATCAATCACATCATCAAAAGTTACATGGAGTTTACTATACACCTCACCCTCATCCTCCCCTCTTCATCCCTCACTCCTTGCTCTTTCCTCCTAATCCCCATACCAACACTCATACCCTCTACACATTCACCCACACCCT
>NC_057725.1:28078921-28090102 GCF_004010195.1 Chiloscyllium plagiosum
CCCACACCCACTCCTCATACCCACACCCACACCCTCCCTCATACACACTCCCACAACCTCCCCTCTATACACACACCCACACCCACTCCTCATACCCACACCTATACTCTCCCCTCCATACACAGAGCCACACGTTCCTCTCCATACCTCAGCCATGTGCTGTCTTGACCCTGCACCCTTCCTTGATCCCCCAGACCCTCCCCCTCCTGGTTAATGTCTTCTCATTGAAGTTGGAGCGGGTTGACGATTGCCATTATCATGATAAAATGAGGCCACAGTGGAGAATTAGAGTTTAACAAATATGTGGGTGAGCCTTGGTGGTAAATTGCGATATTACCATGACTTCAGTCGTTATGTGTTGTCATTTTCCAAAGGAGTTGGGTTCTGTGCACCTCAAAGCATGTTCTTGATTTTAGTAACATGTACAGTGTGACAAGAAGTCTGGCCTAAGCTTGCATTGAGATCAAAAAAACTCACTAGAATCAGATCAAACCCATGAGTGCTTTCACGGCCAGAGAACTGAGATATCAGTTACAGGAGATCTGCCCTAGTGACCCCATGTTTGGTTACCTACACCCTTTCTGAGATTCTCCCAACTCTCAACCAAACACCTATTTTCCACACGGAATTTACAACATAAGTGCATTAGTAGTCATAGTGCCAGCATCTGCAAGTGGCCATAGCAACCAGGTTCCAGCCCTGGAATGGGCACACCACCCAAAAGGTCCAATGTGATGCTTCCAGTGCTGAAGAAGATGTGCCGCACTGAGATCCTCACCTACCCTCTCGGGTAGAAATAAAAGCTGTTCATCCACAACTTTCATACTCAGCAGCAAAAGAGTTACTCTCTAAACTATGGTTGACAGGGATGACAAAGTGAATGTGGAATCTTGCTGTGCACTAATTCCCCGCCGCATTCCACCTGCATTAAAATGGATAGCAAATGCTTGCTATGGAAATGCATTAAGAGTTTTAGCAGAGAAATTCACAGATATTCATCAACTCACAATCTGCATTGTTTTCTGAACTAGGCTTAGGGTGCAATTGGGAGAAAGTGAGGACTGCAAATGCTGGAGATGAGGGTCAAGAGTGTGTTGCTGGGAGAGCACAGTAGGTCAGGCACATCTAACGTCTAACAGGTTTAATTGGAAGCACACTAGCTTTCGGAGTGACGCTCCTTCATCAGGTGATTGTCATTGGTAGATGACATTGGTAGAGATACAGGTAAATTTCTGACAGATGTGGAAAGATCCCTTGGGGCCTTGGACGGAGGTGAGGAGAGTGGTGTGGGTGCAGGTTTTGCACTTCCTGCAGTGGCATTCCCTCCATGACTCCCTCGTCAGGTTCACAGCCCCCACCAGCCCACACCCCACTCCTGGCACCTTTCCCTGCCACTGCAGGAAGTGCAAAGCCTGCACCTTCACCACTGCCCTCACCTCCGTGCAAAACCTCAAGGAATCCTTCCACATCGGTCAGAAATTTACCTGTACCTCTACCAATGTCATCTGCTGCATCCGTTGCACTCGGTGTGGTCTCCTCCACATCGGGGAGACAGGATGCCTTCTTGCTGAGTGTTTCAGAGAACATTTCTGGGACGCGCACACCCACCAATCCCATCGCCCCATGGCTGAACACTTCAACTTCCCCTCCCACTCAAGGACATGCAGGTCCTGGGCCTCCTCCACCACCAAACTGTTACCACCTGACGCCTGGAGGAAGAACGCCCCATATTCCGCATTGGGACCCTGCAAACACTCGAGATAAATGTGGATTTCAGCAGCTTCCTCATTTCCCAGGCCCCCATATTATCCCAGTCCCAAGCTTCCAACTCGGCACTGCCCTCTGGACCTGTCCATCACTCCTCACCCCCCCCCCCCTGACCTATCACCTTCTCCATCACCTTTAATCCACCTATCACTTTCTCAGCTACCCACGTCACCCCTCTCCCATTTATCTCTCAGCCCCGGCCCATAAGCCTCATTCCTGATGAAGGTCTTATGCCTGAAACGTTGATTCTCCAGCTCCTCGTATGCTGCCTGACCGGCTGTGCTTTCGCAGCAATACACTCTCAACTTAGGGTGCAATTGGTTAGCCCAATAAAATGTTTTTAAAACTTTGATTATTACAGTGTCTTCGGGGTGTCCCAAAGCACTTTAATGACAATTAAGTACTTTTAAAATGTACACCATGCATGATCTTGCAAATTGTCGAACAGGCATTGTTCATTTTGCCAGGTGAATTGAAATTATTTTGTGCATTCTCCATCAAATTCAATACAGCAATTTACATAAAATGAAAGGCAAAAATACAGCAACTGCAACCTTCAGTGTGCAACCTGCAGTCTGCTGCTCGCACCTCATCAAGCAAACTCTAACAGAGCAAATAGCGCCTCCAAGAGGAAATACAATGATAATGCATGACCATGTGAAATTAGCTAACATCTCAGGAGAATCTTGGAATCCCATGGTCAGGAGTCCCAGAGTTTACAGCTTATAGGTTGCCAAGACACATACTGCTAAAGAAAAGCTTACATTTATGTTGCACTTTTCAAAGTCTTGAGACAACGTAAAACGCCCAAGCTAGCTCTCTGTGCCACCTTCCACCATCTTCCTGTAACCGTACAAATTCTTCCTTTTCAGACAATAATCCAATTCGCTCCTGAAAGCTTCCACTAATCAGCTTCTACCACATTCTCAGCTGGGCAATTCCAGTCCTTAATAAATTGTTGTTTGGAAAAATTTTCCTTAACTTGTAATTGCTTTGTTTGCCAATTACCTTAAATCTGTGCCTTCCGTTCTCAATCTTTCCACCAAAGCAAACAGTTGCTCCCTAACAACTCTTCATGATTTCTTCAGAATAGAGCAAGAGGACATCAGTTTAATATTTCAGCCAAAAGACAGCATCTTTGCAATGCAGGGCTCTCCCTGTGTCACACTAGAATGTTAGCTTGGATTTTGTGTTTAGCTTGTATTTGAGTTCATTCCATACAGAGAGATATGACGATATAGTTCAGGCTGATAATCCCATTGCAGATATCACGGAGTACTGCAATACCAAAAGTCTTATCTTTCAGGTGGGACATTTGTTCTTTCAGGTGGATAAATGATGCCAGGGACTACTTTGAAGAAAAGCAAGGGAGTGCTCCCTGCATGACATTTAGTTCCCAATCAATATGAGAGATAAGAGCCCATGGGATTCATGGAAATTTGGCTAATTGGATCCAGAATTGGCTGAGTGGCATGAAACAGAGAGTTTAAAAATAACAAAGATGGTCACTCAGTGGTGAGCGCTGTTGCCTCACAGTGTCAGGGAGCCAAGTTCGAGCCCACCCTCGGGCGACTATTTGGAGTTTGCACATTCTCCTTATATCTGTGTGGATTTCCTCTGGGTGCTTCAGTTTCCTCTCACAGTCCAAAGATGTGCAAGTTAGATGGATTGGCCATGCTAAATTGCCCATGGTGTCCAGTTTAGGTGGATTAGCCATGGGAAATGTGGGGTTACAGGGATGGGGTAGGATCTGAGTGGCGGATTTGGAGGATTTGATGAACCAAATGGCCTTCTTCCACACTGTAGGGATTCTATGATTCTCTAAACAGCAGAGGCTGGAAATCTGAAATGAAATCCCTTCTTTGGAAGAAGAGGGAGATGGTTGAGGGATGTCTTTGTGACTGGAAGCCTACATGCAGTGGGCTCCACAGTGATCAATGTTGGGGACCTTGCTGTTTGTGGTGTATACAAATGATTTAGATCTGAATGTAAGAAAGTTGATCCATAAGTTCACAGATGATATGAAAATTGGTAATGTGGTATATAGTATATGGTATATAGTGAGGAGGATGTGGCCTTCAATTACAAGAGGATACAGATAGTCAGGTCACATGGGCTGACCAGTAACAAATAGAATTCAACCCAGATAAATGTGAGGTGATTGACTCGAGCAGTAGAAATAAGGCAAGGGAGTACATGATGAATGATAGGACCCTGGGAAGCACGGAGAATCCGAGGGATCTTGGTGTGCATGTCTGCCAATCCCTTAAGGCACTGGGACAAGATAGAGCAGTTAAAAAGTCTTATGGGATACTTCACTTTCAGTTGAGTACGTGTGACAATAAAACTAATTCAATTCAATTAGCTGAGGCGTAAAGTTTCAGAATAGGAAACGTTATGCTGGGACTGTATAAAAGTTGGTTAGGCCACAGCTACAGTGTAGTGCACAGGTGTGGAATCCACATTATCAGAGGGATGTGATTGCACTGGAGAGGTTGCAGAGGAGATTTACCAGAATGTTGCTTGGGGTTATAGAGGTTTCATTATGAAGAGAGATTGGATAGACAAGGTCTGTTTTCCTTGGAGCAGGGAAGCTAGGGGGGATATGACTAAAATGTATTAATTATGAGGGGCATGGATAAGCTAGACAGAAAGCAACGTTTCCCCTTGGTGAAGAGACTGATGGCCATGGGGCATAGATTTAAGGTAAATGCCAGGGGGTTTGTAGGGAATTAAGGAAATATTTCTTTCTTTCATAGGATGATGGGAATCTGAACTCATTGCATTTAAAGATGGCAGAGGGAGAAACTCGCATAACATTGAAGAAGAATCATTGAATAATTTAAGAGGCCACTCAGCCACTGAATCTATGCAGAGGTGGAACAAGTGGAGAGTGTCAAGCTCCTGGGAGTGGTCATTCACAACAAGCTTTCTTGGACTCTTTATGTGGACGCACTGGTTACAAAGGCCCAACAATGTCTCTTCTTCCTCAGACAGCTAAGGAAATTCAGCATGAAGGTGAATACCCTTGCCAACTTTTACAGATGCGTCATCGAGAGCATTCTGTCAGGATGTATCACTACCTGATATGGCAACTGTACCATTCAAGTTCGGAGACAGTTACAGAGAGTGGTGAACTCAGCCCAGACAATCACAAAGGCCAACCACCCATCTATAGAATCCATCTACTAGGCCCACTGTCAAGAAAAGGCTGCCAGCAGTCTCAATGATCCATCCCACCCTGGCAACGTTTTTCTACAACCTCTACCATTGAGGAGAAGGTACAGAAGCCTGAACACACGCACCAGCCAGTTTTGAAACAGTTTCTATCCTACTGTTGTCAGAATACTGAATGGATTCACAAACTCTTAACATTTGCCTGTACCTGTGTTTTTGTTTTTGCCGCTGTTTACCTATTATTTACTAAGCTATGCTACTTAACTCTGTGATCTGCCTGTATTGCTCACAAGACAAAGCTTTTCATTGTTTTCAGTACATGTGACAATAAATTCAATTCAATTTAATTCAATTCATTGAAATACCAACCCAATTTTTTTGTTCTTCTCTGCTCTTCCCTGAAATTAGTGCAACACTTTCTCCTTCAACTTGTTTATTCAACTCCCTCACAAACATCATATGTAATTGAATCTGTCTCCAGCACCCTATTAAGCAGACCATTTTAAATTCTAACCAATTATTATGTTAAAAAGATTTCCCTCATGTCACCTCTGGGTCTTCTGGCCTCTTATTTTCTCATTCCTGGGATGAGTGTCAGTAACAAGGACAGCAGTTGTTGCCTGGTCCCCCATCTGCCCTTGAGAAAAAAAAACACTTTATCCAGTAGGAACGTAGTGCTTTTAGAAAGAAAAATATTTCGGTTATCAGCCCTTTCATCATTAGAAAGAGTTTCTCTTTATTTACTCTATCTAAAATATTCAAATCTTAAACTCCTCCAGCAAAACTGGCTTTTACCTTGTCTTTTCTTCACCAATCTATCTATATAACTCTCCATTCTCAGCCTAGAAACTATTCCAATCAATCCAACACCAGTCAATATCACTGGGTGAAAGAAGAGGTACATTTGATTGTCGTGGGATGGTGAGTTATTCAGTACCAATCTTGAGCTCCTCAATTCATTCACTTGGCTTTAGGGCAACCTGGAGTTTTCAGAGGTTCAAGGACCAGTATGTGGCAGAGACTGGTGGTTGGCAGGTGGCAGTGTACAGCAAGGAGTTTATATTAGTCTTGGAGGGAATGCAGTATAGATTGACATGAGTGAGGGAAACATGAGTGATTGACATTAGAGGGAAACAATGCAAATAGTTTGATGTTTGAGGTTGTATTCCCTATACTTAATAAAATGATTATATTACAGGCCAGGTATTCAGGGGCCTAGTCTAATGTCAGAATCACTTAGAGTAACACAGAGGGCAGAAAGACAGCATTCGTCCTATCATGACTGTGGCTGCTTTTACAAAGAGTTCTTTCATAGTCCTGAGAGTGAATCCTTTTTATTAGTATCGACCAAGTTCCTTTGAAAGTACCACTGAATTTGCTTCCATTACCCTTTCAGTTGGTGCACCACAATGATTTAAGTGAAGCTTTCATGATGTTAAGAGCTGAAGTGATAGTAAAATGTCATCATAGGCTTGTGAGTCTACAATTAGGGCACACAGTATAAAAAACTAGAGCCAGATATTTCAGTAGTGAAATTTGGAAACACTTCTACATACAAAAGATGGTCAAAGGTCGGAACTATGTTTGAGAAAGGGCAATTGATACCTAATCAATTGTCAATTTTAGAACAAAGATTGATAGATGTCTATTATCAAAAGTTAAAAGATATGGAGCAAAGGTGGTTAAACTTGGGATAGGTCACATTTCAGCCATGAACTTCATTGGTTGTCTGAACAACCTTGATGAACTCAAAAGCCAACATCAATATTTGCTTCTGTTAAGGCTGACCTGAACTGATAAAAATCAGACTAAGCCATTTATTAATGTATATGCAAGGGAGATCCACTCTTCCAATGGCAAAAATTGATCTTCTCTGAGCTGTTATAGAACATTAATTTTCTACAATAAGGTTAGGGTTAGTACATGGACTTTACATTATTTGAATTCAATTATGGTCAAATTCTATCAATAATTGAGGCAGCACAGTGGCTCAGTGGTTAGCACTACTGCCTCACAATGCCAGGGACCCAAGCCCAAATCCACCCTAAGGCAACTGTCTGTGTGGATTCTGCCCACTCTCCCCATGTCTGCATCTGTTTCCTTTGGGTACTCTGGTTTCCTCCCAGAGTCCAATGATGTGCAGGTTGTTAAGATTGTCCATACTGTCCACGGATGTGCAGGCTAGATGGAATAGCCATGGGAAATGCAGGGTTATGGGAATAACATTGGGAGTGGTTCTGGGTGGGATGCTCTTTGGAGGGTCATTGTGAACTCAATGGGTTGAATGGTCTGCTTCCGCACTGTAGGGATTCTAGAATATTTAAATAGTAAATTAACATCAGGGTATGTGCACAGGAAGGCTAATGGGTAAAGCGATGGACAACTGCGATGTTTCCAGTCGTGTTTTGAGGAGACACTTAATCTTTCTTGTTGGAACATCACGTCTATTTATTTCTCTAGTACAATTGCTTAAGGTCTTACAGCATCATATTTGGCCTTCTTCTCATTTGTTTTAACCCTTTTTCCTTTGTCTGTGCTCTGTCTGTACTATTAATATGTGTGACTCCAAACAACGTTAATGTGCTAGGTTAATTCCATAATTTTTCTTAAGCTGCATTACTTGCTCCAAATACTATCCTAGGATTTATTAAACTTTTATTTTAACTGCTCTCACCACTTTCACTTTCTATTTTCCTATTTTCCATTATTCCCAGTGAAGATCATGACACAGTAATATAGAATTTGTGTTTTTTAACTGAATGCTTTTGAAAGTGTGATAATCACAGGGAGAGATCACACTGACATGTCCTGATTCATTATGGTAAGGACATGGAGAAGGTGCAGAGGAGATTCATTAGAATGATTGAGGGACCTCAGTTATGTGAGAAGCTGGAGAAGCTGACATTGTTCTTCAAGCAGGGAAGGTCTTCTTAATATATAATTATGTTTTTCAAAATTATGAGGACTTTTTATTAAGTATATAGGAAAACTGTTCCCACTGAAAGGTCAGACAGCAAAGAACACAGATTAAACAGCACTGGCAAAGGAACAGCAGGGACACATGAGGACACTTTGTGGTCAGTGAGCTGTTGTGATCTGGAATGCAATGTCTGCAAGGGTGGTGGAAGCAGGTTCAACAGTAATCTTCAAAAGGAATTGAATGAATAAGTAAAAAGAAGATATTTGCAGGGCTGTGAGGAAAGACCAAGGGAAATTGAATAAATTGGATAACTCTCCCACTGAGCTGGCACAGGCACGGTCAGCTGAATGGTCCTCTGTGCAAAATGATTCGCTGATGAGTCCAGGCCTCAGAATAATTTTGCAGTAACGTAACCAATTCATAATTGTAACCTCTGGATACATGATAAAGTTACAGGGGCTCCCTGGAGTGTGTCAGCATTTACAAGCAGTCCACTTAAATATTCCAATATTTGTAGGGGTCCCTGGAAATGTGACAACATTTGTATTACATCATCTGGGAGTGCATCAATACTTGCAGCATATTCATATATGTGCAGGAGAATCGACGTTTCAGGCATGAGCCCTTCTTCAGGAATGCCTGAAGAAGGACTCATGCCCAAAATGTCGATTCTCCTGCTTCTTGGATGCTGCCTGACCTGCTGCGCTTTTCCAGCAACACATTTTCAGCTCTGATCTCCAGCGTCTGCAGTCCTCACTTTCTCCTAGCATATTCATATATGCAGAGCACATTAATATTTGTGAATGTTCTTTGATATGTGTCAAAATTTGTAAAGTTCCACAGATACCTCAATAACTAAAAAGGGTTCTGGAGGTGCGTCAAAAGTGAACACACTCCCTAAGCTAAATGTACAGAGTTGAATATTCCATCAATATCCAACAGAGGGCAGTTGGTCATTATATTTCACAGAAAGAACAATGAGAATTGATGCTGGCATCCAATAACTTAATATAAAGACTGCAATGTCTTTTAACATTGTTGGCTCACTCATGAACTCTCACACTTTGCCTAAATTCTTTCCTACTTGTCATGGAATGGTTATTCTGTGTTTAAATTGCTTGCAAACAACTAATTATCTGGAAACTATTTGACTTCATGGATGGAGGTTTGAAGCCAAGCTGTAAGAGCAGAAAACTGACTGTAAAAACATAGAAGTGACATCAATATAAGCAACTGACTGAGAATTTAGAGGGTATAAAATAATCCTATAGTATGACATACACATAAATAATGCCTTAAATATAACATTTTAATCCTTATTTTCAGAAAGCTCACTTCTCCCTCTCTTGGATTGTCTACAAGTCCTCCAACCCTCCAAGACCTTTGTGGCCTCTTTGAGTGTCCTTTATGTTAAATTGCTGCACCAACAGTGCCCTGGCCAATGTTTACCCTCAATCAACATCACATGAAACAGATTATCTTGTCTTTATCAGGTTGTTGCTCATGGAATTACTGTGCGCAAATTGGCTGTCTCATTTGTTGCATCAAAACAGTGACTCAACTTCAAAAAATATTTAATTGGCTCTAAAACACTTTGAGATGTCCACTGGTCGTGAAATAAAACCATTGGTTCTTTCAATGCAATTCTTCTTTTTCGCATAGTTTTGAGTGCCTCGTGATGCAGCAATCAATGCCCTGTTGTGTGTGCCAGTGAGTCATACTAGCCAAGAAGGCCGCGTAGTCAATCTCTCAGCATATACTGATATCATTGTCAAAGAGTGGTGTCAGCAAAGAAGCAAGCCACTCAGTTCATCATACATGGGAACTCAGTTACTGCTGCTCTGCCATTCTATCATTTAGGAGAAAGTAAGGACTGCAGATGCTGGAGATCAGAGTCGAGAGTGTGGTGTTGGAAAAGCACAGCAAGTCAGACAGCATCCGAGGAGCAGGAGAATCAACGTTTCAGGCAAAAGCCTTATGCCCAAAACGTCGATTCTCCTGCTCCTCAGATGCTGCCTGACCTGCTGTGCTTTTCCAGCATCCTTTCATTTAGCGCTGCACATTCTTTCTGTCTTCAGATAACTGTCCAATTCACTTTCAAAATGCATACTTATGTGAAGAATCCTTCTCTAAGCACTCGGTCTGAAAAAAAAATTCTTTATTCAAGTCACTGTTATTTCTTTCACTGTTCAGCTTGAATTACTGCAATCTTGTTCTCCATCATTCTGCCAGTTGCCAGGGGAAATAACATTCTGGCAGGTGCTGGGACCTAGATCCACATTTTGTAGGCAGCCATCAATTAAGTGAGTTGCCATTGCCAGTTAAAGAGAGTGGCCTCCCCCAGGAGCTGTTGGTCCAATCAGTGGGCCAGCAGTCTAAGCTGTGCCTCTACCTTCGGGGCTGTGCCTAGAGGAGAACATGTTGATGACCTGTATCTCAATGATAGATAGATGGGTTCTTGGGGCACTGGGATCAGTCAGGCAGGCCTAACTGAAGAAGGAGTCTTGGTGAGGGTAGATGGCATGGGAATAAATGGTGGACATCAACTGGGGTGATTCCTTGCAGAACACAAAGTGCCCAAAACAATGTGTTCTGGCGAGGGGATCGGCCAGGTTTTACTCATCTTGGGAAAATTGCACTGAAGGCAAAAGGTAGCCTATAATTGTCCATTTAAATGGATCATTGGGCTCTCAGGAGGTAACCAATCTGCCACCTTTCCAATCCCTAGCACAATGACAAGTATATATGTACACACACACACACACACACACACCATCCCACTCGGTATCTATCTTCTCTGTCTTGTCACAGTTAATCTCTATCGAGACTAGGTTCAAGGGATGCTTAGTGTTAAGAAGGAGAAAGTGAGGACTGCAGATGCTGGAGACCAGAGTTGAAAAGTGTGGTGCTTGAAAAGTGCAACAGGCCAGGCAGCATCTGAGGAGGAGAATCGACGTTTCGGGATAAGCCCTTCTTCAGGAATGAGGAAGGTGTGCCAAGCAGGCTGAGATAAAAGGTTGGGGAGGGGGAATTTGGGGGAGTGGTGCTAGGAATACGATAGGTGGAAGGAGGTGAGGGTGAGGGTGTTAGGCCAGAGAGGGGGTGGGGGTGGAGAGGTCAAGAAGAAGATTGCAGGTCAAGAGGGTGGTGCTGAATCCGGGGGTTGGGAATGAGATAAGGTGGGGGGAGGGGAAATGAGGAAGCTGGAGAAATCTACATTCATCCCGTGTGTTGGAGGGTTCCTACATGGAAGATGAGGCGCTCTTCCTCCAGGCGTCGTGTGGTCAGGGTCTGGCGATGGAGGAGGCCAAGGACCT
>NC_057725.1:28091911-28112786 GCF_004010195.1 Chiloscyllium plagiosum
ATGAGGTTATGGATGGTCTGGGAGATGATGGTTTGGTGGTGGGAGGTGGGGTCATGGACAAGGGGGCAGTAGGAGGAGGTGTCCGCGAGTTGGCGTCTAGCTTCAGCGGTGTAAAGATCGGTGCGCCAAACTACTACTGCGCCTCCCTTGTCTGCCGGTTTGATGGCGAGGTTGGGGTTGGAGCGGAGGGAGTGGAGGGCTGCACGTTGTGAGGGTGAAAGGTTGGAGTGCGTGAGAGGGGTGGACAGGTGAGGCGGTCAATGTCGCAGCGGCAGTTGGATATGAAGAGATCGAGGGCAGGTAAGAGGCCAGCTGTCCAGGTAGAAGGGGTGTGTTGGAGGCGGGAGAAGGAGTTGTCAGAGGGTGGGCGAGACTCCTTGTTGAAGAAGTAGGCGCGGAGGCGAAGACAGCAGAAGAAGTGCTCGATGTCTCGCTGCGTGTTGAACTCATTGATCCGGGAGCGTAGGGGGATGAAGGTGAGGCCTCTGCTGAGGCCTGGAGAGATGGTGAAAATACGGCAGGGCTTAGTGTTAAGACCTTTTGCTGAGGAGTTTGACAGAATACCTTGCACTAAGCAAACAAAACAAACAAAAAGAAAATGCCAGCTCTTCAATAGGGAAGCTGAAACATCAGGCCCATGCGCATGGAACTAAGAGATGACTTGTAGCTGTTCAATAATTCATACAAGACACCTCTGATTGAAATGGAACATGATAAGCTGTATGTTGCTTCTTTAATGGAGACTTGGCTCACCAAGAGCAGATCAGTGAAAGAGCAAAAAAGGGTCGACTGGTTCTGGAATAACATCACCATGGTGGAATGGTCATGAAAGCCAAATCATCTGCCATTATTAACAACTAGAGAGATCTCATTAAGAAGATTCTGAACTCACTAACAGCCCTTTGAAATAAGATTAGATTAGATTATTTACAGTGTGGAAACAGGGCCTTCGGCCCAACAAGTCCACACCAACCCGCCACCCACCTAGACCCATTTCCCTACATTTAACCCTTCACCTAAAACTACAGACAATTTAGCACAGCCAATTCACCTAACCTGCACATCTTTGGACTGTGGGAGGAAACCAGAGCACCCGGAGGAAACCCACGCAGACACAGGGAGAATGTGCAAACTCCACACAGACAGTCGCCTGAGGCGGGAATTGAACCTTGGTCTCTGGTGCTGTGAGGCAGCAGTGCTAACCACTGTGCCTCACAGTCCAACCAACTGCAAAACAGTGCACTAATGACTATTGCTTACAACTCTACCAAAATATCCAGATGTCCTTCAACATAGGGAATGTCATGATCCAGAGAATGAAGGCAACAGGTCCATCAGGAAAGAAAATGGTCCCATTGAAAGCAAAGGCAGGGAAGCCTATCACAGACTGTAAAAATTAATTGCAGATGTAGGTACAACACAACTTTGTGTTGTATTCTGGTAAGGACACTGTTGCTCATGTAGGTCTCCACAATATAGGAAGCCTCATTCCTGATGAAGGGCCTTTTCCCGAAATGTCGATTCTCCTGCTCCTCGGATGCGGCCTGACCTGCTGTGCTTTTCCAGCACGACACTCTCAACTCTGATCTCCAGCATCTGCAGTTCTCACTTTCTCACAATATAGAAAGCCTGCCTGTCAAAGCAGAGTTGGACATCGAAACCACAATGAATGAGCTTAGCAAGACTCACATCTCATCGTCAGAGTATGATGTGTGGAATATACGCCTGAATTTACCAAAAACTAGAAGCTAACACTACTGCAGATTCTCTGTCTTTCCTGACAAAAAAGAAGCAATGCTGCAGGATATACACGATTCAATGATTATAATCTTGTACAAGAAGAAGTGCAAGCACAGCCATTACAACAATCACTGAGGCAACTCCTTGATGAACATTGTTGCCCTTGTCAGACTTCCGATCCTGGCAGAATGCAGCTACCCTGAATCCCAGTGTGTTCCCAGAACTGGGAGGTTTACAATTCACAACATTCTGTCAGTCCAGCAGCTGCTGGGGAAATGTGGTGCAAAGGAAATCATTATTCATTCCTTTATCGATCTCACTCAGGTATTTGACCATTTGGGCAGAGGCAGTCTTTTGAACTGCTGAAAAATATTGGTTGCCCACTGAAGCTACTCAATGTGACCTTATTTTTTGTTTCCATGGCAACCTGATGGGGAAAGGTCATCTAAGATACAGCAATATCAGAACACTTGAGATTGAGGGTGAGGTAGGCTTGTGTTTTGCCACCATCATACTAGAGTATGGTCTTCTTCAATGTGGTCATATGTATTCAGCCCAGCAATAGAGGGCATCTAACTTACAATCAAAGTGGATGGAAAGCTGTTCAGCATGGCTTGTCTGATATCCATTACAAAAATGAACCAGACTCTCATTAAAGACTTCCTTTATGTAAACAATTGGAGAGATAGGTCAAATACAATTTTGACTTATACTCTAGCAAGTACCTGTTGCTCACGAAGGTCTAGACAGAGGCTGTCATGACAGAGCTGGATATCAAAACCACAGTGTAGGAGTTTGGTAAGGATATTGACTCATATCTCATGGCCAGACTGCCATGTGGCATATACAACCTGAACTTATCAAGAACATCTGCAGCAGCAACTAGACGGACTTTGTCACACCTTTAAAGATTGCATTTGGCCATCAGCATCAGGAAGACAAATGTGATTGCCCAGAAAATTATCGTACCACCATCTTTCAGCATTCACAATGTGACTCTGGAGTTTGTCAATAGGTTCCACAATCACAAGCAAGCAGCCGTTAGATGCTGAAATCAGCACAAGCATTACAAAAGCTGCAGCTGTTGTGACCAAGAGACTGTAAAGGAACAGCAATCTGACTGAGAACAACAAACTATGAGCCTACCAAGCCTGCATCTTCAATGTGCTCCTCTACAGATGAAATTAGGACAACATAATACTAGGCAGGAGAATAAGCCAAACAGCTTCCACCTTCACGTTCTCCCCGTGTCAGCGTGGGTTTCCTCTGGGTGCTTCGGTTTCCTCCCACAGTCCAAAGATATGCAGGTAAGATGAATTGGCCATGTTAAATTGCTCATAGTGTTAGGTGCATTAGTCGGGAGTAAATGCAGGGAATCAGTCTGGGTGGGTTGCTCTTCGGAGGGTCGGTATGGACTTGTTGGGCCCAAGGGCTGTTTTCACACTGTAGAAAATTTAATCTAATCTAAATGCCTTTCTCAGTTGTATCCTTGCCATTTCTCAACAGGACATGCTCACCAACGCAGAGACCCTGAGCATGCTAATTTCATCAGCATGCACTCACTGCTAAACCTATTGGTTCAAACATATTCATCGGATGGATGACAGGCATGTATACAAAGGTCTCCTGCATTGTGAACTGATCACTGTTTCATGACCTGCTAGGCGTCCATACCTCTGCTATAATGGCACGAGCAAAGGAGATATGAAAATGGTGGACATTAACAAGTGGGACGCCATAACTCTGGAGTTTGAATGTTTAAAAGAGCATTGGAAAGGGTAAGCAAAATGAAAAGCTCAACTGGCCAAGAAGGAATCCCAGAGAAAACAAAGGCCAGCGAATAGTGCATTTCCTTAGCCCATTGTCTTGCTCTGTGAAAAAATAAGGCCTGAGCCTCACCAAGCACTAACCATCTTCTTATGAAAAGGAATGTTTGCAACCCTTCAGTTTTTGAAGAGCTCTATCAAATCTCTTTCCAATCTTCTCATCCCTAAAGAGAACAATCCAAACTTCTCCAGACTGCCCCAGTAACTGTTGTCCCTGGAAGTATTCCCATGAATCTCTTCTGGACTCCCTAATACCTTCACATTCTTTCTCAGGCATGGTGCCTATAAATTGGCATGATATTGCAATTGAAGCTAAGTATATATATTATGAAAAATTGCCATAATTTCTTTGGTTTCGGACCTATTTATAAAAACCAGGATCCCGGGTGGAAACACCATTTTCCGGGTGGCATAGTGGCTCAGTGGCTAGCATTGCTGCCTCACAGCATCAGGGACCCGTGTTCAATTCCCGCCTCTGGCAACTGTCCATGTGGAGTTCTCCCCGTGTCTGCGTGGATTTCCTCTGGGTGCTTCGGTTTCCTCCCACAGTCCAAAGATGTGTAGGTAAGATGAATTGGCCATGTTAATAGTGTTAGGTGCATTAGTCGGGAGTAAATGTAGGGGAATCGGTCTGGGCGGGTTGCTCTTCGGAGGGTCGGTATGGACTTGTTGGGCCCAAGGGCCTGTTTCCACACTGTAGGGAATCTAATCTAATCTAAATGCCTTTCTCATCCTTCCCTGCCGCCTTCGATAACTTTGTACAAATATACACCCAGATTGCTCTCTTCTTGCAGCCCTTTAGTATTGTACATTTTATTTTGTATTGCCCTTTCTCATTCCTCCTGCAAAAATGTACCACTTCATACTTCTCTGAATTAAATATCATCTATTATAAGTCTGCCCATTCTACACACCTGTCTCCTTCAACTCTATCACTGTACCCACAGTCCACGATACTTCCAAATTTGGTCATGATTCGGAGATGCCAGTGTTGGACTGGGGTGTACAAAGTTAAAAATCACACAACACCAGGTTATAGTCCAACAGGTTTAATTGGAAGCACACTAGCTTTTGGAGCGACAATCACCTGATGAAGGAGCATCGCTCCGAAAGCTAGTGTGCTTCCTATTAAACCTGTTGGACTATAACCTGGTGTTGTGTGATTTTTATCCAAATTTGGTGTCATCGTCACATCTTGAAATTGAAACGCTTCCACCCAAGTCTATGTCATTAATATAGGTCAAGAAAAGTTTGAAAAGTTGTCCAAGTATTGAATCCTGGGGAACACACAGCAAATCTTCCACCAGTCTAAAAGAGCAACCATTCATCACAATTCTGTTACCTGTCACTTAGCTAATCTTGTATCTTTATTGTCCCTTTTATTCCATGCGCTTTAACTTTGCTGACAAGACTGTATGTGACATTTTCTCAAACCTGCTTTCAATGCCCATACATATGTACATTCAATTACACTACCCTCATCAACCTTCACTACAAACTCACCAAAATCCCAAAACATGATTTGCTCTCAACAAATCCCTTCTGACTTTCCTAAATTAATACTAATTTGTCTTCGTTAATTTTATCATTTTTAAAAAGTTATTCGTCACTGAGATTAGACTAGCCTCCAATTGTTGGTTAATCCTTCCTCGTTTTTTTGAACAAGTCGTTAGTTTAAAGTGGCACCTATTCTGTACCACTTATGGCTCTGTTCCTGCAATTTCTACCTTTACTTTCCATTTAATATGCATAAATTCCCTTTGCTCTCTAATCCTCCCGACTTTCCTTTTGCTACCCTCAATTATACGCCTATCGAGTACTGTTAGATTTCTTTTTATGTTAGCTGCCATTTTATTTTCAGTACTCTTTGCTTGCCTTATTTCTTTTCTCACTTCAATACTAAACTTCTTTATTCAAGCTTGGTCCCAATTGTATTATCAATCTGAAATCTAATATAAGCACCTTTATTCTGCTTCAACCTATTCATTCTCTGTCTCATATTTTCATATTTTCTGACCTAGTCCTACCTATCTAAATTACGGGAATGCACCTTGACTGTACCTGAACTATCTCATTTTGAAGTCGAGAGCGTGGCACTGGAAAAGCACAGCAGGTCAGGCAGCATCCAAGGAGCAGGAGAATTGATGTTTTGGACATAAACCCTTAATCAGTAATGGTCTGATGAAGGCCTTATGCCCGAAACGTCGATTCTCCTGCTCTTTGGATGCTGCCTGACCTGCAGCACTTTTCCAGTGCCACGCTCTCGACTCTCATCTCCAACATCTGCAGTCCTCACCTTCTCGATCTCTTTTCGAAGGCAATCGATCATTCAATTACAGTTTTGGCTGACAATGCTTGATCCCAGTTTACCTGAGCCAGGTCTGTTTCAATCCATTGAAATTAGACTTAAACAGTTTTATTTTAAGTTGCTCATTTTCAACAGCTAACTTACACCTTATAAAAGTATGACCACTGCCTCCAAATGTTCCCCTACTGACAAGTGACCTATCTCATTCTCAGATCCAGCAACATTTCCTTCCTCATTAGGTCAATTGCATATAATGATGTAGAAAGTTCTCGTGAACACACTTCAGAACATCTTTCCCCTCCTGCCTTTTACACTGTTACTATTCCAGTCTATATTAGGACTACTAAAGGCCTCCATTTTACTGGTCTATAGTTTTGGCTCCTCTCTTTTGCAGTTTCCTGGCAAATGTGTTCCTCCATACATTTTTCACTAGTTATTGAGTTAGCTTGTATCAACCAGGCTTGCAGTAAACTTTCCATGGTTTTGCATAAGCTTTACCTTGGCATGGGCCTGGAATAAGATTGGACTCCAGATACAAACAAACTTGACTAAAACAGTTACCTACCTTTTATTTCTTTATTCTTGTGATGCAGGAGTTGCTGGCAACACAAGCATTTCTTGCCATCACTCATTACCATTGGGGACCATATTCTTGATGCACTACAGTCCACCTGCTGTAGATGTTCCCACATTAATGTTCAGGGGGGAATGTCCAGAGTTTTAACCCAACAACAGTGAAGGAATGGCGATACAGTTCCAAATCATGATGGTGTGAAATTTGCAAGTGTTGGCATGGTTGCACTGTACTTCTAAGTCATGGAGGTCATGGATTTATGAGACTCTGTCAAAGCAGCCATGATGAATTGCCAGTGCATCTTCCAGATGCTACACATAGCTCCTACCGGTATTTGCCAATGGTTTAAGCCAGTAGCTGTAATTACCATCAAATGAGCTGTGATGTTTTGAGTGGTTTTCAGGACCTGAAGAAGGGTTACACCCAAAATGTTGACTTCTCCACCTCCTGATGCTGCTTGGCTTGCTGTGTCCTTCCAGCCTTTTGCTTGTCTACTTTGGATTCCAGCATCTGCAGTTTTTTTTTGTTCCTGTCCTAAATCTGGCCTGCTTGTGACTCCAGACACACAACAATGTGGTTGACTCTCAGTTGCCCTCTGAAATAGCGTAGCAAACCACACTGTTCAAAGGCAACTCGGGATGGGCAATAAATGCTGGCCAGCCAGAGTTGCCCACATCCCACGGTTGAGAAAAAAAAGAAAGAAAAATACAAACAGCCTCAAGAAACTAAATGGCCTCTTCTTGTTCCTACACTGTGGAACACAGCAAGAAGATTTTTCTTTGCAGATTGTATGTCAATTTTTTAAGAATATTGAACAACATTTTCCACTACCCCATCCAAAACTGTGTTATGAGACTATCTGCTGGCTGACCAGTTTTTTTTAAATAAACCCTTCTTGCTGCAACAGGACTCAGTGGAGTTACATTGGAGAGAGGGCTGTTTAATGGGCAGTCTTTCTTGTTTAAAACTATCTCTCAGAGTCAAAATCACTCAGGAGAGTTCAACGAATTAATTTAAAGCTGCATTGTAAAACTTGGCAGCCTTTATGAAACTCAGGGATCATCGAGAGGAAATTCCAGTTTACATCATTTGTGCTTTGTGGAGTTAAAGTGTTATTGACGGTAAACAGATGTCACTATCTGAAGTCTGTCTTAGACCTGTCTATTAATCACCAAGACAAGCTAGCACAGCCACATCATCTCTCTGCCCTTATCTCATCCACTGCCATGCCTGGGTATCTACCCATTCTTTGAAGGTTACCAGAACCTTCTGAACACTGGTGTAAAGTTGTACAGGAATGCATCTCAAACAAGGAGGTCAGGAGATAATTTTGTTGTTACCCAACTCTTTTTATGGTTGTTGAGCTTCACATTTGATCAAACACAAAATGATTTCCCTTTGGTTGCAATAGGAAACTCAGTTCTGAAAAAAAGAATCCAACTGGACTTGAAACGTTAGCTCTCTTTTTCTCTCCACGGATACCACCAGACTTGCTGAGTTTGTTCAGTATTTTCTGTGTTTGTTTTGTCAAATTTGTACTTTTTATGGACCTTATTCAAGGAAGAGAGAGAGGTGGAAATGTTGGAGGAAATTCCATATCTTAGGGTGAAGGCAGCAGTAAGAACAGTGACCAACACTGAAGTAATTAAAAGTAGGGATGAACCAGAATCCTTGAAGGATTGTAAAATTTGATGCATCACTACTTTCTGGAGTGGGGCTTGTACTCAAGTTTCTTACACTGACACAAAGCCACGTTTGGTTTCTCTACAACATGATTGGGATACAATAAAGTATTTACTACCATATTGATCCAATTGCCTAAGTGTTTGGAGCCCTGGTTTATACAGTATTTATGTAACAACATGCAAAACAAGGCTGACATTTCATCAAAAGTACATAAAAATACTCCTTCCTGATGAAGGGCTTATGCCGGACATGTCGACTCTCCTGCTTCTCGAATGCTGCCGAACTGGCTGTGCTATTCCAGCACCACACTCTTCGATTCTGATTTCCAGCATCTGCAGCCCTCATGTTCTCCTACTTAGAGTCATAGAGTCATAGTTAATCAGCTGAAAAGTATTGAAACATCATGAGGTTATGAATAGTGCTGTGTTGATGTGTTGGGAAGAATTGTGGACTGACTCTTACATTTGTTTTGGTGAGGTCTGAGTTGCATCAAGTTCTTTGGAGGGTTTGTTGCTCCGAGGCCAAGCTAATTCTCTTGCCATATCTCACCACACCCACTTCATTAATTGCTGACCACACCCCTGTAGCATCCCACACTTTGATTTCTGCCCCAACTTACCATGCACAACCGGAATAACTTCATTCAGTGATCTAACGAAACACTGGCATCACTTGCTGTGTGCTATCTTTAAAATGTTGATGTACACCCTGGCAAACACTAGCAATCTGAAACTGCCCTGCCATGGAAGGATGTGTGCATGCAGAGGTGAAAGACGAGAAGATGGCACTGTGATTCTCTGACAGGACCTTGGAGGTCCTGGTCGATGGGATAGTGCAACTAACAGGATTGCTCAATCCTCTTCGCAATCCTCTCTCCGGTGGTTCTAGACCCTGCTAACCTGGACTGAGGTAATTGTCTAGTAAGTACTGTCTCCAGGGTCCAAAGTGCTGTAAAAAGATCAATGGCTTACTCAGCTCCATTAGGGTAAGAGCCACACTCTTTCTCTGCCATCTCACAATGACTCTGAGAGTCCCACTGCACCAAAGGGGTTCATGCCCCACCATCCAGATTACTGCTTGCTACATCTTTCATCACTTGATCTCCCCCTCAGTCTTCCATACCACTAACTCTAAATGCCCTCCACACTGTCTCCATCATCCTTCGGAATACCTCGCCAGCATTCCCCAAAATACACCAGTGCTATCAGCTGTGCTACCAATGTAATCTCACTTTTTATCTCATTACAGTGAAAAAGATACCATTACAGGGCAAAGGGACCGTAGATGAGTGGGGAATGCCCAACATTCGTATCCTTTGCCCTTATTAGGAAAGAAATTCAGACCGCACAAGCAAAGACTAGATGCAAACCTATACAGAAACTGAACCATCCATGACCCACCAAACAAGTATATAGCCTCTGCCATTGCCACTCTCCTATTAGCTCCATTGTCACTTTCCAATATTGCACTCTGAATCAACCACTTCGAGATTCTGCCTATGACATCTTCTCTCTTATGTATTGCAGGGGCCACTAACCTTTCCACAAGGTCTCCTGAGAAAAACCTGTCTCCCCGACATCTGATCCCACCCACAAAACCACCTTGGGACCTCTGAGGATGAAAGTTTTCGATGTCTCAGAGGAAAGATCAGCAAGACCACCTTCTACACAGCCACCACCAGTTCAGATACTGACAGATGTGCTACATTTTGGTAGGACAAATCAAGGCAGCACTTATACACTTAATGGTAAGGTTCAAGGTTTGTGTAAAGATTTGTAGCTCGGGTGCCTGTCGCAGTTTTGGGTGTGTTCGCCGAACTGGGAAGTTGGTTTGCAGATGTTTTGTCCCCTTTCTAGGTGACATCCTCAGTGCTGTACAGCTTCCTGTGAAGCACTGCTATACTGTATCGTTTGGAATTTAGTTCATTTCATTCCCACTGCTTCTGGTTGCCAGTTCCAGTTGTTCATTGCAGTGGTTAGTATCTTGGGTCTAAGTCAATGTGTTTATTGTTGGAGTCCATAGATGAGTGCCAAGTTTCTAGGAATTCTCTGGCTGTCCTGAGCTTGGCTGGTCCTATCATTATTGTGTTGTCCCAATCGAATTTGTCATCTGTGTGTACAGATATTAAGGATAGTTGGTCATGGTGTTTAGTGGCTAGTTAATGTTCATGAACATGGATTGATAGTTATCTGCCTGTATGTCCGATACAGACAGTCTCTGCATGGAATCTTGTACACCACATTTGCCCTGCACATTATGGGTATTGGAACTTTGGTTCTTTTGCACCCTAGAAATTAGTCTTCCATATCACCCTCGCTCTTTGAATTGTTCAGTCAATGTCTCCCATGTACTCTCAGAAGGTCTTCTTCCTTTCCCTCCTTATAAGAGTCAGTGCAACTCTGGAGTCTGCAGCTGGGGTGGAGGGAGTCTGCCCTACATTGGCCTTGGCATTTTGATATGACACACCCAAGGACATTAATGCTTCAATGGTCTGGATACGCTGGGGGTGTCCTGCCTAGATATTCATGTACCCTCCTCAGTTCAAAGTCCCACACGTTTAAGGTTGATAGCCCAGCCACTTCTCAACTGTCCTGAGAGGAGCTTTCCGAATGGCCTACATGTGGTTCCTCCTTGGGCTGTCTCCTCATGAGGAAGAGGCACCTGGCATGAGGTCAAAGTCCTTCATCCCCCTTGTCATTGCTGCTCAGCATGTACAAGGACATAGTTGTATCTCACATATGTTATTAAAGGTGACAGGACAAACAGAGCAAAGAATACAGTGATCTAGGCTTCATAAATAGGAATATAGAATATGTGGTGGTCCGTGGTTAGCACTGCTGCCTCAGTGGGCAGGGATGCAGGTTTGATCCCACCCTCAGGTGACTGTGTGGAGTTTACACATTGTCCCCCCTCCCCGGGTTTCCTCCAGTTACTCCAGTTTCATTCCAAAGATGTGCAAGTTGGGTGGATTGGCAGCACTAAATTGCCCAGAGAGACCAGGGATGTGTAGGTTAGGTGGACTGAGTGGGGCAGGTGGATGGGTCTAGGCAGGATGTTCTTTGGAGTTTCAGTGTGGACTCGATGGACTGAATGGCCTGTTTCCACACTGTAGGGATTTTATGATTCTCTGACAAAAAAAATGACAGTGATTGGACTTCAGCTGATAGCCACATCCCATTGAAAAAGGAAAAAATGGGATCAATAGCTCAACTGATGGTCAAGTAGAATGCTCAATGGCGAACTGTCTGATTCAGTCTTAGTGTCCTGGGAGAGAAAGGAAACTGTGGCTGAGGAACAGAGTTTGTAGATCAAAGACAATAGCTTCAATATACCCAATATTCGCCGAGTATTATCTGTTCATCCGATTGCCAGACAGCCTCAAGGAACACATCTCTTCTGTATTTACGGGAGGATGTAATAGCAGGAACTGTGCGGGATGCACCAATCTGTCCCACCGCGGTTCCTATTGTGAAGGACAGCAACGCCTCCTTTCTCTGCGATTGTTTTATCACATGACAACGCCTCTCACAGGACACTTGCCAACTCATGAAGACTGGGGGGAATGAGAGTTTAAGAGGTGTGTGTACTGCTGTAAACTGGAATCCTCGTTCTCTGCTTTCAAGACAAGTTTTGTTTTGGGGATTGAGTGACGCCTCGGAGTTCGGTTCAGGTTTCAGTGAGTGATGACAACAGGTGAGAACCATTCACACTGCTTGTAAAGTTTGTGTGGGTTTGTTGGGCCAGAAAGTTGCTATTTCCCTTTCTCTCACTGTTAGTTTCCTATTATTCGCTTTAAATTGTGACTTGTATGCAAAGCCTTTGTTTCCATGTTTCCGCTACCTTGATGCCTTTCAATTTAAAAAGAATATAATTTGTCGATTCAGGAATTTATGTAGATATTGCTTGTTAGTTTTCATTTGTATACTTGAATGTGTACATGGAAATATTTGATGTTTGTTAGTGACGAGAATCGTTGTCTCCGGAGTTTTTGTACAACGAATTAATTTGTGGATTGCTGGCTGTAATTTACATTAGTGGTGAATTAGTTGTAGAGCTCCTTTTAATGGTGTAAGCATTTGTATCATGTCGTCAGGAGTTGAATCTCAACTTCAAGCCTGTTCGATTTCTTAATTTGCATGCAGGACTGAAGTCAGTACACTGCTACCTGTGTTATTCTTTCTGTAACAACTGTTGAATCTAGTGGTAACTTTGAGAAGTTGTTCATGTTCGCGGTGATTATGCAATTTTAATATTTTTTCTTTTCTGTAAAACATCCCGTTTAAGTGACTGGCATAAGCCCCTAGTTAAAATGCACACATTGAAAAGGGAAAATATCTTTATTTCTTTGCAGTGTCAGTTGGTGTTCTGTTATAATTTAATTACTTGTTCATGCCCTAATGCTGGATTTGAAAACCTTTTTTCATCTGAACTGTTTTACTGTTTTTTTTTCCTCCTGATTTAGATTGCAACTGAAAGGAAGGGGCCAGCGGAGTGGATATCCTCCCCCGGCAACACTCCGCCCCATCACCCTACCCCCCCAAAATAACCTCAGCAAGTTAGCTATACGTGACTGTAGCCAGACTGCTCTCACAGTGGGTCACAAATCGGTAGCTACGGCGTTGCTTTTGCATTTTGTCCCCAGGGATAATACACATGACTGAGTGGGCACTGAGCCATTTCGTGTCCCTGGCAGAGACCCAATTGCCCCTCTTCTTCACCCCCCCCCCCCCCGCAATAGATACTAGTAAATAAAACCGTATAAGCCGGAGGGCAGAGAATTGACCGACCCCATGACAATGCTCGCTTTTGCGTAAGAGTGCATGGTTGTTTCCAGCCTGTGGCTTTACATTCGAGTCCCCGCTGCATTTCTAACTGTTCAGATGTCATTGTGCTTTTGAAGGTGATGGTTTTTTTTCGTTAAATAGGTGGATTTCGTTTATATAAGTTGGTCTATCTTGTCCTTACAGATGTTTAGCCATTAAGCGAGCAAAATAGAAGCTCTGCCGTGTTGTTCCACTTCCAAAGCGTTTTAATAATTTAAGAGTCATAAATAATTGAAGTGTTTTTTAAACTCCGAGCTACTGTGCAGTTTTTCTTGCTGTATCATTGCAGAACTAAGTAGGCAGTAAATGGAAATCGGCTTAACTGTTTCTTATCTCCTTTTCCTGGCTGAAAACTTTTTTTGTGTGAATGAAGCAAAAGTTTTTTTTTAGTTTTTTTAAAAACAGATATTCGGTCGCGTAAAGCTCCCCCGGTGGCTGAGGGAGTCATTGCATCGCGTGGAGAGGAGTCAGCCCTACAATCCAGGAAAGATATCGGCTGTACTATATATGAAAGTAAAATACTGTCTACTGCAGATGCTAGAGATCTGAAATAAAGGGTGCTTTAGAAGCTGAGCAGGTCTGGCAACCATTGTGGGAACAGTTGAGTCCAATATGACCCAGAGTCGATAAAGCGTAGAGCTGGAAAAAGCACAGCAGGTTAGGCAGCATCCCAGGAGCAAGAGAGTCGATGTGTTGGGCATAAGCCCTTCATCAGGTCTGGGAAGGGGAGGGGTATTGAGAAATAAATGGGAGGTGCAGTAGGGGAAAGGTCGGTTGGATGGTGATAAGTGGGTGCAGGTAGGTGATGGTGATAGTCACCACCTCTCTGCACCCACAGACCTTTCCCCTAGCCCTACCTCCATTTAGTTCTCAGCCCTGATGAAGGGTTATTCCGGAAACGCCAACACTGTTGCTCCTTAGATGCTGCCTGACTTGCTGTGTTTTTTCCAGCTCTATACTTTATCGACTCTTGACTCTCCAGCATCTGCAGTCCTCACTATCTCCAGTATGACCCTTGGAAAGACTGCTGCTGGGCCTACAGAGTACCTCCAGTGCTTTCTGTTCCCAGTTTCTGCTCTGTTACTTTCCCCCATTTATTCATAGGATGTAATGGTTACCTTCTGCATGAACCAGTGCAGTCCATTTGCTGTGTTTAACCCCATGGTGCTGTTAGGATGGTAGTTCCAGATTCTGATCCAGTGACGACAGTAAAAGAATGGCGAGAGAATGGAGTCAGAATGGTATGAGACTTGGAGGAGAACCGGTGCCTCCTGCACTTGTCTTTTTCTGTACAATTGTTACCGGTTTGGAAGGTTTTGTCTGAAGAGTCTTGGTGTGTTAATGCAGCCAGTCTTGTCGATTGTATCCAATGTAGTCACAATGGTAGAGAGAGTGGATGTTTAAGATAGGGAGCCAATGGCCTATACTGAAGCTTCTGTTGAACCACCCAGAAGGCAAGCAATTCAGTGTTGTGTGCCCCTCCCTCCCCCCAAAAAACTGGACAGAACATGGAGATTGTGGGTATCCACCGTCACCACTGTTGAGTGCTTGTCCTATAAGCTGACCAGTTGTAGGAATGTGGGGACATGGTTTTTTTGAGTTCAGGCAGCGGGAGCAGAGAGCAGAAGAAGCAGACCCTGCTGAAAAGGTAAGGGATTGGTTTTTAGGTGGGTGGGAGATTTGCTTGTGTGGTCCGGGAGGGTTTAAACTAGTTTGGCAGGGGGTTGAGAACCAGAGCTACACATGAGGCAGAGGGAGTAGTTGTAGATGAGGCAGTGACAGGAAGTAGTGAATCTATCGGGAAGGTTTTTCACATGATGAAACAAAGGAATCGGTTAAAGTGTGTCTACTTTAACACAAGGCATGTCAGAAATAAGAATGATGAACGTAGAGCATGAATCAGTACTTGGGACTATAATGCTGTGGCCATAGTGGAGACTTGGGTTTCACAGAGGCAGGAATGGTTGCTAGGTGTTCTAGAATTTAGAACACTTAAAGAACAGGGAGTGGGGGAAAAAAGGAGGGAGGTGTAGCATTGCTAATCAGGGAGTGCATCACAGCTACAGAATGAAGGTTGTTGAGGAAGGTTTGTCTACTGAGTCAGTATGAGTGGAAGTCAGGAACAGCAAGGGAGCAGTCACCTCATTGGAGATCTTCTACAGACCCCCTAATAGCAGTGGGGAGATCAAAGAACTCATAGCCTGGCAGATTTTGGAAAAGTGCAGACGTAGCAGGGTAGCTGTTGTGGGTGACTTCAGCTTTCCCAATATTGACTGGAACCTCCTTAGTGCAAATGGTTTGGATGGAGCTGTTTTTGTTGGGTGTATTCAGGAGCGTTTCCTTAATCAGTATATAGACAAGCTGACAAGGGGAGTGGCCATTTTGGATTTGGTGTTTGGCAATGAACCAGGACGGGTGTCAGATCTCGCAGTGGGAGAACACTTTGGTGACAGTGACCATAACTTTCTCATATTTACCATAGCCATGAAGAGGGAAAGGAGCAGTTGCCATGGGAAAATATTTAATTGGGGAAAGGAAATTATGCCTCCGTGCATGTCACAAAGACAAATAGTTTAATCTTTCTACACACGAATTGACTGTCTTCCATAATACAATAGTGACTACACTTCAACATATCTTCAGCATAAAAGATTTTTGGAGTGGCCTGAGGTTAGTATACAGCAATACAAGGTGGTGGATGAATGTTCCTCAAATTGGAAAGTTGTTTCCAGTAATAAGTAATTTTTCCATAATCAGCCAAGACCATATGGCTGCTCTTCAGGCAAGGGGGGAGGTTGAGACAGTCCTTCATGGTACCGCAACCAGTGAGGGAATTGAACCCACGCTATTGGCATCATTCTGCATCACAAGCTTGCCATCCAATGATCCCTTGGCCAAGTTTGGGTCCATTACGCTCTGCAGTTTGTACATATGACCGAGATCTGGATATAGGAAGAAACATTATAAAGTTTGCAGATACTACAAAACTTAGCAATCTTCACTATATTACTTGCTACAAATTTCTGGATGATAGCAAGAGTGGTTAAAAGGGCATGGTAGATAGTCTTCAATGTAAACAACTGTAACCTCTTGCATTCAGGGATGTAACGTAGAAAGAAATGTAGCATAAATGATGTGATTTTTGAAGGTGCAGTCAAGCATTTGTACATACCAGCATGTATTATCAATATGCACTGGACAAGTTGGCAAGCAGCTTAGAGAAAGTGTGCACTTTATTGGCATCAGCTGTTCGGTGAAGATGTCATTTTATTTGTAGGCTTTCTCTTCTTTGGTATCTCATTCTGGTCTTTTTGAAGTACAGTACCTGTGAGCATGGAAGAGGTAAAAATGCATGTCAACTCATGAGAATCCAAAAGCCAAATTGGGTCCCAAAATAAGATTTTGAGCTTAATGTGGGAATTAATCAAACCTCTGGGTAGCAATGGGTTAATAATGAATGGTTGACCTTTTATCAGCTGTGTTGAAAGGAAACCCAATTCCATTTGGAAAACTGTTGGTAATGAGAGTTTGGGAGCTAAGTATTTGCAAAATAAAGCCTATTATAACTCTCGTTAATTACTATGCCATTACTGCTCAGCCTTTCTCTTTGTTAAACTGGTTCAGTCGTCACCTGATTATTCAACAGAAGTCAAAACCTGCACGTGTATTTTTGTACCACCCATAATTATCAATTTGTATGGTTCTTATTTTGTCATAATACATAAGTGAAGTTAGTCACACAACTAGATGTTGCCAACTCTGGACATGTTTGTTGAGATATTGTCATGTGACTTCCTGCTTCCAATTGCCATTCTTCCCATCTCTAATATTTTTTGCAATATCTTTGAAAGAGTTCCATGAAAAAGAAACAATTAGCCAACTCTGGACATGTTTGTTGAGATATTGTCATGTGACTTCCTGCTTCCAATTGCCATTCTTCCCATCTCTAATATTTTTGCAATATCTTTGAAAGAGTTCCATGAAAAAGAAACAAAATTTATTATAATATTTTGTGCCTTTTGTGCTTAAATTTTCCCCTAGGTTTGTTCACAAAAAATTGCTGGAAAAAGCTCAGCAGGTCTGGCAGCAGCTGTGCAGCGAAATCAGAGTTTATGTTCAGGCCCGGTGACCCTCCCTCAGACCCAGTTGAAGAAGAGTCACCTAACCCGAAAAGTTAACTCTGATTTCTCTTCACAAATGCTGCCAAACATGCTGAGCTTTTCCAGCAATTTCTGTTTTTGTTTCTGATGTACAGCATCTGCAATGCTTTCAGTTTTTTGATTCAATTGCTGGACAGCTGCAGTATCTAAACAACTAAGCTGTCTCTTAATACCTGGTTCATGAAGGATGTCAGTGTTGTTTTATATCCCCACTTCACCCTCACCCCATTGTAATTTTTCATCCCCCATCTCCTGCCCATTATTTATTCTGTACCAATTGGCAACTTCCTTTGTCAGAGCATGGTGATATTCTTTGTATTCAAAGGGAATTTGGAAGTAATATGAAACTAAATTAGTCCCACCTACCTGCTCCTGGCCCATATCCCTCCAAACCTTTCCAATGTCTTTTAAACGTTGTAATTATATCTGCATCTACCACTTTCAGAGGAAGTTTTATTCCGCAAGTGAACCCCCTGTGTAACAAAAAAAATGCCTCATGTCATTTTTTAAATCTCTGTCCTCTCACCTTAAAAATGTGCCTCCTAGTCTTGAAATCTCCCATCCTATGGAAAAGACAACTATCCTTATCTCTATCTATCCCCCTCATTATTTTATGAACTTCTATCATATTGCTTCTCAACCTCCTATGCTCCAGTGGGAGGGGTGAAAAAAAAGTCTCCGCCTTTTGTTAAAAATCAAACCTTCCATACCTGGCAACATCCTGGTAAATCTCTTCTGCACCCTCTCCAGCTTAATATGCTTTCTGTAATGGGTGACTAGAACTGGACACAATCATCCAGAAGATGCCTCACCAATGTCCTGTACAACCTCCACAAGATTTCCAAACTCCTATACTCAAAGGACTGAGCAATGAAGGCAAGCATGTAATATGCCTTTTTAGCCACCCTGTCTCACCGTGTACTTCTGCATGGCACATGGAAGCATACTACCATAGCTTCCGTTTGAAGATCCTCCATGTTACCTGGATGTAGCACTGTATGAACAAAAGCAGACCCTAGAAAACAGCCATTCTGAACAGAGAAACTCTTAATATGTTGTTCAAATGATATAGTCATTGTTCCTCAGGCCAGTATTCATTATCAATAACTTGTTGCCCTCAATGATGACGAGTCACTCACTGGGTCATTTTCGACCATATTTGATAGTTCATCACATGAGTGTCTGGAGTCTGTTAATATAGCACATTTCTTTTTCCTAAAGCATATTAAGTGAACCAAATATAATTTTGCAATTTTTTTTGTTTTGGTCAACATTTTAAACTAGATATAAATGCCTAATATATTAATTGGATTTAAATTTTACAAATTGCTGTGATGGGATTTAAACATACAACCCCAGAGCATCAATAAGAGCCTCTGAATTACTAGTCCAGTGACATTATGACTTTTTGACTACCTTTCTTACTTCTCAAGTGTGTTCAGTATTCTCAGCTTGCCACAGGTCAAAGATCTCAGCAGCCAAAGATAATGTTTCAAAGGTACCTGGAGAATCTACTGGAAGATGATCTGCTTTGCCTTCAGCTGGGAAAAGGGTGCATTTTTTTTCTTTCTTGTGTTGGTCAAGCTTTATTATCTATGGGAAGACTAGCAAGTGACTCTCAACCCTACTGAGAATGTGGTTGACATTTCTCCCAGCTGAAGAACAGTCCTCATTTTTCAATTCCCCATTGGATACTTCAATTATTGACATTACTATTCTTTGTCGTGATCTGTGCACAAATTAGACGACAATCGTAAATTTTAATTCTATGGTTATTTCCATATGTGAAAGTTTCCTGATCCCACCAGCCAGTCCCACATAACTCAATGATACCTGTCCATCACAAATATCAAAACTCACCCATGGCCTGTGAGAGATATTAAAAACTCAGATCAACTTTGGAAATACAAATCTGGAAAATTCCTCTTTTTGCAATCAGAATAATAATCCATGCAATCACCCCTGCCCTTAATAAGGCAATCCATTCCAAGATATTTGCTTATTTTCTTTTTCTTTCCACTTTCAATTTCAAATAATATTTCCACCCATCCCCCAACTCAGTTTCCAGCACCATTACAACTACCAGCCTTTCCTTCCAGCTACCAACAAGATTCATTCGTCCCATTGACCAACCAGCTCCTACCCTTCACTTATATTCACCTATCACTACCTCACCATTCTGCCCCTCTCCCTGCACCCCACCCTTTATCTGCAGCTCCACCTACTCCTACCTCCATTCCTGAAGAAGAGCTATACCTGAAACATTGACTTCTCCATCCCCTGATGCTGCCTGGTGTGCTCTGTTCTTCCAGCATCCTGCTTGTCTACTTTGGATTGCAACATCTGCAGTTTCTTTTTCTCTTTCCTTTCCTAATGCCGACTGAACACAGGCTCTTCATTGATGTTCCTTATGGCTCTGTACCAGCAGCCACAAAAGTAGCATTTAGCAATTACTTGAAACTTTACCAAGAGGTTGTCCAGAGTTCTCACATGTATGTCATTGGAGCTTCAAACTCCAAACTCTCTCTTTAAGCTGCTTTCAATTTAATAGGATCTGATGCCATTCAGTTAGGCCATGGCATGATTTTGGCACAGCTCATGAGCAAGAAACAATTGAGTGAAACCAAATCTCCTAATCATTGATAATTCAAATAAGGGAAATATAGATCCATACACTTTGTTTGTGGAACATTTCTTAAGACTCCGATGTGTTTTAAAAGGCCTAACTTTGAAGGACAAGTCCACACACATTCTCCTCCCTCCCTTGCTCCAATGTTTGTTTTAAGCAAACTACAGAACACAGTTTGTCGACATAGAACATTACAGTGCAGTACAGGCCCTTTGACCTGTGGAACCAATCTGAAGCTTAACTATCCTACACTATTCCATTATCATCCATATGTTTATCCAATGACCATTTAAATGCCCTTAAAGTTGACGAGTCTTCTACTGTTGGCAGGGCATTCCATGTCCCTACTACTGAGTAAAGAAGCTACCTCTGACATCTGCCCTATATCTATTACACCTCAGCTTAAAGCTAAGTCCCCTCGTGCTCGACATCACCATCCTAGTTCACCCACTTTTATATTCCAAAAGTTCACATTGCTAATACAAAGGGTGCTCATTACTTCTGGTCTTCTACAAAAACAGAAATCAGGTGCAGGAACAACCCATTCAAGTCTATCAAAGTCTGATCTGAATGTAATCTCAAATCCACATTCTTGCCTACCCCAATTTTCAACCTCTTGTTTAACAAGAATTTTCCGTCTCTTCTTTTATAAGTATTTAGGGATTTTGCTTCCAACAATTTTTCAGGAAGAGTTCAAAAGGCATTCAAACCTCAGAAAATGTCAAGCAAATGGGCAACTCCTGACTTTTGAACAGTGACCCCAGCTTTAGATTCTCCAATAAGCTGAAATACCATCTCCATATCTATCCTGTAAAGAGCTCTCCGGATTTTTTTTTCAATCAAGTTACCTCTTTTTCTCTTCTGAACTCCAGATACAAGCCTAGTGTGTCCAACCTTTCATCGGAAGACAAGCTGTCCATTCCAGGTATTAGTCAAGCAAGTTGTGGTTCTATTCGCCGAGCTGGGAAGTTTGTGTTGCAGACATTTTGTCCCCTGTCTAGGTGACATCCTCAGTGCTTAGGAGCCTCCTGTGAAGCGCTTCTGTGATCTTTCCTCCGGCATTTGTAGTGGTTTGAATCTGCCGCTTCCGGTTGTCAGTTCCAGCTGTCTGCTGCAGTGGTCGGTATAT
>NC_057725.1:28112917-28114720 GCF_004010195.1 Chiloscyllium plagiosum
TTCTGTGATCTTTCCTCCGGCATTTGTAGTGGTTTGAATCTGCCGCTTCCGGTTGTCAGCTGAACACCAACTAGCCACGAAACGACACGACCAGCTATCCTTAGTAGCCACACACGCAGATGACAAGCAACATGAATTCAACTGGGACAACACTACTATTATAGGACAAGCCAAACAGAGAACAGCCAGGGAATTCCTAGAGGCACGGCACTCATCCACAGATTCAATCAATAAGCACATCGACCTGGACCCAATATACCGACCACTGCAGCAGACAGCTGGAACTGACAACCGGAAGCGGCAGATTCAAACCCCTACAAATGCCAGAGGAAAGATCACAGAAGCGCTTCACAGGAGGCTCCTCAGCACTGAGGAGGTCACCTAGACAGGGGACAAAACATCTGCAACACAAAATTCCCAGCTCGGCGAACAGAACCACAACAACGAGCAGCCGAGCTACAAATCTTCTCACAAACTTTGAATTAGTCAAGCAAGTTTTCTCTGAACTGCGTCCGATACACTTCCTGTCTACCTTCTCCCCCACTCCAACCTCACCCTCACAACGCACAGCCCTCCAATCCCTCTGCTCCAATCCCAACCTCACCATCAAGCCAGCGGATAAAGGGGGCACAGTGGTAGTCTGGCGCACTGACCTCTACACGGCTGAAGCCAAACGCCAACTCGAGGACACCTCTTCCTACCGCCCCCTCGACCATGACCCCACCCCCATCACCAAACCATCATCTCCCAGACCATACAGAACCTCATCACCTCAGGAGATCTCCCACCCACAGCTTCCAACCTCATAGTCCGGGAACGCCGCACTGCCCGGTTTCTACCTCCTTCCCAAGATCCACAAGCCTGACCACCCTGGCCGACCCATTGTCTCAGCATGCTCCTGCCCCACTGAACTAATCTCTACCTACCTAGACACTGTCCTATCCCCCTAGTCTAGGAACTCCCACATACGTTCGAGACACCACCCACGCCCTCCACCTCCTCCAAGACTTCCGTTTCCCCGGCCCCCAATGACTCCTCTTCCCCATGGATGTCCAATCCCTCTACACCTCCATCCACCATGACCAGGGCCTCCAAGCCCTCTGTTCTTTCCTCTCCAGACGTCCCCAGCAGTACCCTTCCACTGACACACTCATTCGTTTGGCCGAACTGGTCCTCACGCTTAACAATTTCTCCTTTGAATCCTCCCACTTCCTCCAGACCAAAGGGGTAGCCATGGGCACATGTATGGGCCCCAGCTATGCCTGTCTCTTTGTTGGCTACGTAGAACAGTTGATCTTCCGTAATTACACCGGCACAAATCCCCACCTCTTCCTCCGCTACATTGATGACTGCATTGGCGCCACCTCGTGCTCTCATGAGGAGGTTGAGCAATTCATTAACTTCACCAACACATTCCACCCTGACCTTAAATTTACCTGGACCGTCTCTGACATCTCCCTCCCCTTCCTGGACCTCTCCATCTCCATTAATGATGACCGACTTGACACTGATTTTTTTTTTACAAACCCACCGACTCCCACAGCTACCTGGATTACACCTCTTCCCACCCTACCTCTTGCAAAAATGCCATCCCATATTCCCAATTCCTCCGCCTTCACTGTATCTGCTCCCAGGAGGACCAGTTCCACCACAGAACACAGCAGATGGCCTCCTTCTTTTGAGACCACAATTACCCTTCCCACGTGGTTAAAGATGCCTCCAATGCATCTCGTCCACATCCCGCACCTCCGCCCTCAGACCCCACCCCTCCAACCGTAACAAGGACAGAACGCCCCTGGTGCT
>NC_057725.1:28115315-28142469 GCF_004010195.1 Chiloscyllium plagiosum
CCCCCCTCTAGCTTATCTCTCCATGCTTCAGGCTCTCTGCCTTTATTCCTGATGAAGGGCTTTTGCCCGAAACGTCGATTTCGCTGCTCCTTGGATGCTGCCTGAACTGCTGTGCTCTTCCAGCACCACTAATCCAGAATTCCTTCAATAAAAGTCTGTTGTCATGTCTGCTGTTTTTCTCCTCCTAGATTGTAAAGTCACAGATTTGTGACTGCTGTCACCTGTTGAAGGTGCTTTTTAAAATAATTACAGTGCATTTTGTAAATGATACTCACTGGAGGTAGTAGGAATAAATGGTTGAAATGATTGGGGTGCCAGTCAAGTGGGACGGTGGCATAAAGATTCCCGTATGTGTTTAGAGCTGTTCTTATTCCATCACCACATACTCCACACTGCTGATTTGTGCCTTGTTGATGATGGACAGATTAACTACAACACTTTTTTAGGTTGCAGAAGTCAGATTTGAAAGTGTTTGAAAGGATGAAGGCAGCTGACCTGTGGAACCACTCATCTACAAGGCAAAACCCACCCCTCAATCAGCCAAGCATGTGTTATTCTGTTTACTGAACCAGTCTGGGTACATTTGGTACCATTGATCTTATTGTTTTAGTCTAAGTTAATGATATCTTTTGGTAAAGGCTGTTCAGACTCGAGAAAATAGGTTGATCTTGATAAACAATGAATATTTATTCTGTAGTACTTAATAGTTATTTACAATATATCTGAGATACATGACAGTCTCTCAGGCTTAATTTAGAAGTAAGGGCACTTTACAATTAGTTACAATGATCTTAGCACTTCAACTGGTTCTACAACACTGGAAGCAAACAATGGTTAGTTCCTCAAGGTCAGTCCTTTTATATCCTGTTGAGGGAGTCTTAGCTTAGGATATTAGTTAACCCTTAAAGGCACTAACTGCATATACAATAACCACCCAGTTGCACATTGAACTCCAGAATATACATTATCCTGACTTCAAAATACAACATTGACCCAGCAGAGAGCCTGATAAAGGAACAGAGTCCTGGAACCCCTACCCTGACAGTAACTACACTACATGGACTGCAGCAGTTTTTAAAAAAAAAAATGGCTCACCAACATATTCAAGAGCAATTGGTGATGGGAATATAATTCAGGAAGTGAGTTACTGCCAAATTCAATCTTTGCCCTGCTCTTAAAGCCACAATACTATGTGGCTGACCAAGTTAATTGTCTAATTGTGAATGGTGACCTGTAGGATATTGTTGGTGATTGTCAAGTTGGAATGGTTAGATGATAGCCACTGCCTCAAACTAGTGTGACGTATCATTTACCACTTCATCAGTGCAGGCCTTCCACTAGTGGGCACAGATTGCTGCAGCATCATCTATACGTCTGGGGCAGAGTCTGTGAATTCTGCAGTAACCCTTTCCTGAGTTACATTCCCATTTCTAATTGCCTTTCAACGGGTTGGTGAGCCACCCTGCTGCAGTCCATGTAATTACTGAGCATCAGGAAATCATTAGTGAAGGTTCTCAATTCTGACTTTGCAGGGAAAGTCATTAAAAAAGCAAAAGGTGGTTGGGTTTTGAACATTGCTGCAATAGTTTCTCAGTGTAATGTCCTGGAGCTCCAGATTGTTCAACAGCCTCAACTCTCTTCCTTTTGTGCTGGACATTACTTTGTCCAGTGGAGAATTTTCTTCTGATTCCTAGTTTTACTAGGGCAGTAACTTTTGCCTCACCTCGTGAATTCAGTTTTTCATTTATTCATGTTTGGACCAAGGTCTGGAATTGTGGATTTGGCAAAGCTGAAGCTAAGCAAATTTTTGCTGAGTAAAAGTGCTTCAGTAGTCCAGGATGATTACTGGCTGGGTTTGACTTGTCCTACTTTGATAGGCAATTGAACACTTCAAGGCTGCTCCATCATTTTATATGGCCAAGGATGATCTTGTGTCTCCACATCCTATTACCCTGTGTCCAACAGCCTGCTTATTTTGCTCAGAACAGTCCTTACCATGGCACATTAGTTTGGATACTTGTTTTGCTTTTAGTAGCAGATGAAAATTCATTGAGCAGCTCTATTTGATAAAAAAACAATGTTAAATACCAAAGACAGGAAATATAATGTGGATGCAATGACTCTGCTTCTGATATAGTCGATATTAATTTCAAAGCTCTCATTGCAACTTATGTTTATGTAGCAATTTGTCTTTGTCATGAAATATTAAACAGCAGCCTGATCTTCCCCCTCTCGTTGATGCCAAAGATCCCATCCAAGTGAAGAGGAGCTGTGGGCAAGCAGTTGGCCCCAGTTTCCATGGCTTGTATTTACCATTCTATCAGCCTCACTAAAACAGGTGCTATTTGTGCGAGTTTGCTGTGCACATCTTGGCTGCTGCGTCTCCTACCTTTAGTAACTGCACTTGAAAAACTATTTCAATAGATGTGGAGGGTTTGGGGGCATTCGGTTTGTGAAAGGCATCTCAAAAATGTAAACTTTTGTCAAAAACAAATCTCCCGTGTCGTGACCAAAAATGCAGTGAGGGTGTTTTATTTCTTAAAACCACCTAAATGATGTTTTCATGTAGCAAAGATAATTCATACTTCAATTAGCACACTCACTGGGAATGGATGTTGTGACAGAAGTTACTTTGTGTTTGAAAGGTTGTTGGTTTGCAGTAATCTTGGAAGCATGTAGAGCCTTTCTGAAAGCTCTGTTGTGTGCTTTAACAGTCAAGACTGGGTCTTTTCATCAACCCTCATCCAGTTAACAACTTACTCGTGTGTGTCCCTTTTTTTTTGTTTTGTTCTATTTTTGCCAAAAAAGCATTTAATTATGAGCTGCTCGCTGGGCCGAAGGCTAACTTGCAACGATGAACAAAGGCATCCTCTTGTGACTAGACAAGTTTAAAAAATGCTCCTCTGTTTAAGTTACGCAGGAAGTGCTTTCTTTTATACAATGGTAGTAGAAGTGTCAAAATATCTTATCTCAACACTCCCTGATATTCTTCCACCACTACTGTCCTGTCAACCCCTCCTTCTCCCAAACCCCACTGTAGAACTTTGAACATGAACATTAAGGTGAACAGTCCAGTGCAGTACTGAAGAAGCCCAGCACTGTAACAGAGTCATTAGAGATGTACAGTACAGACCTTTTTGGTCCAGCTCATCCATGCTGACCAGATATCCCAAACTAATCTAGTCCCATTTGTCAGCATTTGGCCTATATCCCTTTAAACCCTTCCTATTCCTATACCCATCCAGATGCCTTTTAAAGATTGTAATTCTACCAGCCGCCTCCACCACCACCTCTGACAGCTCATTGCATACACCCTACCCTTTGCATGAGAGAGTTTCCCCTTGGGTCCCTTTAAAATCTTTCCCCTCTCACCCGAAACCTCCCTCATCTAGTTTTAGACTCCCCTACCCTGGGGAAAAGACCTTGTCTATTCACCTTATCCATGACCCTCATGATGTTTATAAACCTCCATAAGGTCTTCCCTTCAGCTCCATGGAAAACAGCCCCAGTTTATTCAGCCTCTCCGTATAGCTCAAACCCTCTAACTTCATGCAACAGCCTTGTAAATCTTTTCTGAGCCCTTTCAAGTTTGACAGCATTCTTCCTATAGCAGGGAGACCACAATTGTATGCAGTATTCCAAGAGTGGCCTAAATAATGTCCTGTACAGCTACAACATGATACCCTAACTCCCATACTCCATGCCCTGACCAATAAAGGTAAGCATACCAAAAGCTGCTTTCACTACCCTGTCTACCTGCAACTCCACATTCAAGGAACTATGAACCTGCACTCCAAGGTCTCTTTGTTCTGCAATGCCACCCAGGGCCTTTATCATTAATTGTATAATTCATGTCCTGATTTGTCCTATCAAAATGCAGCACTTCACATTTAACTAAATTAAACTCCCATCTGCCACTCCCTAGTCAATTTGCCAATCTGACTAAGGTTCTGTTGTACTCTGAGGTAACTTTCTTTGCTGTCCACTACTCTACACTATTACATTTTAAAAATGTAAGCAGCATAAGCAAAAAAAAATGTTTTGCCATTGCAGGCTCAGCAATAGTCAAATATTCAGAAATGACCAACTGACTGCAGAATGATCTAGTTTAACCTCAGTCCTGAGAATTACTAGTCACGTGCTATTTATGACAATATTATTGGAAATACAAAACTACTGTTTTTGGTTCTGGGTAATCTGAATTATCCTCTTCAGATCTCAGAGTTCTTGATAATTCTAGATTGAATAGTTTGAGTTTCTAAGCAAAAGCAAGAATAAACTTGTTTCTGGAGGACTGCTACTGGGCAGCTCCCAAGTGTCCCAAAGCTGTTCAGCTGGAGTGATTTTCTCTGAAACACAGTCACCAATGTAGGTGAGGATTTTGACTATTTTCTACCCTGTGGTCATTGACCATAAACAGCAAATTGGATGATTGACTGGTTAATCTGATTTTAGTTAAACATTAAGAAAGAAGTTTGGAATGAGAGGTCAATTCAGAGTTTCATAAAAAAAAATGTGGCATAAGATTCCATTTGGTTTTTTTTTTTTGCAAACTATTTGACTGGAGGTGTCTATTCCAATTCCATTTCCAATCCTATTCTAATCCTTTTCTATTTTTTATATAGTCTTAATTGGGGATTTTAAGTAATCACGCTCTAGCTCAGCAATTTATAAATATTGCAGGGACCATTTAAAACTTACCTGATTACCCTTCAATTGTGGCCTAGTCAGTATCACTTACTTTAATAGATCCACCAGTGGTGATTAGGCATTCTGCTGCATGGACTCAAAACTGTGTACCTAAACTTCTTGTTTTCCTGATGCTCCTTAAATGTACCACATTTAATGATCTAATGTCACTTGTTTGAAGTTTGATAGAATGAAATGTGATTTTCTTGAAACATAACATCCTGGGGGAACTTGACAGGGAACATGATCAGAACATGAGGGCAGAGCGGTAGATGTGATCTATATGGACTTCAGTAAGGGGTTTGACCAGGTTCCCCATGGGAGACTGATTAGCAATGTTAGATCTCATGGAATACAGGGAAACCTAGCCATTTGGATACAGAACTGACTCAAAGGTAGAAGACCCACGGTGGTGGAGGGTTGTTTTTCAGACTGGAGGCCTGAGACCAATGGAGTGCCACAAGGATCGGTGCTGGGTCCTCTACTTTTTGTCATAAATGATTTGGATGCGAGCATAAGAGCTACAGTTAGTAAGTTTGCAGATGACACCAAAATTGATGGTGTAGTGGACAGCGAAGAGGGGTATCTCAGATTACAACAGGATCTTGACCAGATGGGCCAATGGGCTGAGAAGTGGCAGATGGAGTTTAATTCGGATAAATGCGAAGTGCTGCATTTTGGGAGAGCAAATCTTAGCAGGACTTATACACTTAATGGGAAGAAGACCAGAATTGCACACAATATTCCAACAGTGGCCTAACCAATGTCCTGTACAGCCGCAACATGACTTCCCAACTCCTGTACTCAATACTCTGACCAATAAAAGGAAAGCATACCAAACACCACCTTCACTATCCTATCTACCTGTGACTCCACTTTCAAGGAGCTATGAACCTGCACTCCAAGGTCTCTTTGTTCAGCAACACTCCCTAGAACCTTACCTATAAGTCTTGCTAAGATTTGCTTTCCCAAAATGCAGCATCTTGCATTTATCTGAATCAAACTCCATCTGCCACTTCTCAGCCCATTGGCCCATCTGGTCAAGATCCTGTTGTAATCTGAGGTAACCCTCTTCGATGCCCACTACACCTCCAAATATGCAAACTTACTAACTGTGTACCTCTTGTGCTCGCATCCAAATCATTTATGTAAATGACAAAAAGTAGAGGACCCAGCACCGATCCTTGTGGCACTCCACTGGTCACAGGCCTCCAGTCTGAAAAAACAACCCTCCACCACCACCCTCTGTCTTCTACCTTTTTGAGCCAGTTCTGTAACCAAATGGCTAGTTTTCCCTGTATTCCATGAGATCTAACATTGCTAATCAGTCTCCCATTGTGAACCGTGTCGAACGTCTTACTGAAGTCCATATAGATCACATCTACTCCTCTACCCTCATTAATTTTCTTTATTACTTCTTCAAAAAACTCAGTCAAGTTTATGAGACATGATTTCCCACGCACAAAGCCATGTTGACTATCCCTAATCAGTCCTTGCCTTTCCAAATACCTGTACATCCTGTCCCTCAAGATTCCCTCCAACAACTTGCCCACTACCGAGGTCAGGCTCACCGGTCTATAGTTCCTTGGCTTGTCTTTACCGCCCTTCTTAAACAGTGGCACCACGTTAGCCAATCTCCAGACTTCCGGCACCTCACCTGTGACTATCGATGGTACAAATATCTCCGCAAGAAGCCCAGCAATCACTTCTCTAGTTTCCCACTGAGTTCTCGGGTACACCTGATCAGGTCCTGGGGATTTATCCACCTTTAACAGTTTCAAGATATCCAGCACTTCCTCCTCTGTAATCTGGATATTTTGCAAGATGTCCCAATCTATTTCCCTACAGTCTATATCTTCCATATCCTTTTCCACAGTAAATACTGATGCAAAATATTCATTTTTATCTCCCCCATTTTCTGCGGTTCCACACGAAGGCTGCCTTGCTGATCTTTGAGGGGCCCTAATCTCTCCCTTGTTACCCTTTTATCCTTAATAGATTTGTAGAAACTCTTTTGGATTCTCCTTAATTATATTTGCCAAAGCTATCTCATGTCCCCTTTTTGCCCTCCTGATTTCCCTCTTAAGTATACTCCTACTTCCTTTATACTCTTCTAAGGATTCACTTGATCTATCCTGTCTATACCTGACATATGCTTCCTTCTTTTACTTAACCAAACCCTCAATTTCTTTAGTCATCCAGCATTCCCTATACCTACCAGCCTTCCCTTTCACCCTGACAGAAATATACTTTCTCTGGGTTCAGTGGGCTGTGGGGCTGGTGTAGGAGATAGTAATAGAGGACATTTCTGGCCTAATAAAATGGTTGAATGGGAATGTGGGGAACCCCAAAAGCTGATGGAATTGACTGGGAGAGCAACACAAAATGGAACGTGAAGTGTTTGGAGGATGGGGTGTAATACTAATTCTTGAACAGAACTCCTAGTAGTGTGAAATGGATAATATTATTTCACTGTTGAGATTTGAATGAAAAATAAGGAAGACAGGGTGTCTGCCAAAGTTTATTTTTCTAGTCTGGGGAATGTTTGCTGGGGCAGTTGCATTAGTCGTGCATCCGTAGATCCATTGATGTTAGACATTGGTGGTCAAGCTGCACTTCTTCTGCAGTTCCTGCACTGACCCGTATTTACATTTCAAACCTTGGCCTCCAGTACTAGCGA
The DNA here is from genome assembly GCF_004010195.1 of Chiloscyllium plagiosum. Taxonomy (NCBI): domain Eukaryota; kingdom Metazoa; phylum Chordata; class Chondrichthyes; order Orectolobiformes; family Hemiscylliidae; genus Chiloscyllium; species Chiloscyllium plagiosum. Next base: position 28,122,685 of record NC_057725.1, read on the forward strand.
CCATTCCATTATTTGTAACAATCAAAGTATTATCATCTCTATGAAGCTGATGTGACCACAGGTAAGCTTGCACATATTTGCCAATTCACAAACCTCTTTCACGGATTTCATTGCTACAACTGCTTTGGATCTGCTATCTTTGCACACTGGAGTGTAAGAAAGAATATAGTCTGTTATAGACCATCCTGCACTTGTGTGTTTGGGGGCAGGTAATGAAAGTGCAGTCCTGGTAGACTGAAAATCTCCCAATATTGTTTGGCGAATGGCTTGTAATGCGTACATGTGAATAAGGTGAAGTTATTGATGTCCACACAGAATTCACTGACCTTCTCAGAGGCTTCCATTTCATACAATATAAAAGACTAATACAAAGCCTCATTTATATTTGTTATGACTTCTCAGGAATCACATCCTGAAAAAGCTATTCTGATTCTAATATTCCTCATGGAATATCAATACAGCAAGAGCTAGTGCCATTATAAGTATCTCGGCCCTACACAGATAATTCAGGAGAAAGCAGCAAGGTACTGATAACGTTAGCCATCTCTAACCTTGGATTCCGTTTGTCCAAGTGTCTCTGACCAACCTGCCTGCTATTCTTATGCTAGGGTACTTGTGCAAAGTTATTAATGATCAGCATGGGACTACCATCTCCTGAGGCCTGAGAAGGTTCCTAGTTTTTGGCAGCCCTTTCAATTTCAAAGACCTCAGGCATTTCTTCCTCAACAAGTTGCAAATACAGATTAATGATCAAGGGTTACTCAGCTTTTGAAAGTTCTTGCCTAATACCGTCAAAATTGGCCTTTCTCCAATTTAGAACTTCAACTTTTAGATCTGGTCTATCCTTTTCCATCACTATTTTAAATCTAATAGAATTATGTTCGCTGGCCCCAAAGTGCTCCCCCACTGACACCTCAGTCACCTGCCCTGCCTTATTTCGCTAGAGTAGGTCAAGTTTTGCACCTTCTCTAGTAGGTAATCCATATATTGAATCAGAAAATTGTCTTGTACACACTTAACAAATTCTTCTCCATCTAAACCTTTAACACTATGGTAGTCCCAGTCCATGTTTTGAAAGTTAAAATCCCCTACCATAACCACCCTATTATTCTTACAGATAGCTGAGATCTCCTTACAAGTTTGTTTCTCAATTTCCCTCTGACTATTAGGAGGTCTATAATACAATCCCAATAAGGTGATCATCCCTTTCTTAGTTCTCAGTTCCACCCAAATAACTTCCCTGGATGTATTTCTGGGAATATCCTCCCTCAGCATAGCTGTAATGCTATCCTTTATCAAAAACGTCACTCCTCCTCCTCTCTTGCCTCCCTTTCTATCCTTCCTGTAGCATTTGTATCCTGGAACATTAAGCTGCCAATCCCGTCTATCCCTGAGCCATATTTCTCTAATTGCTATGATAGTCCAGTCCCATATTCCTAACGATGACCTGAGTTCATCTGCCTTCCCTGTTAGGCCCCTTGCATTTAAATAAATGCAGTTTAATTTATTAGTCTTACCTTGTCCCTGTCTGCCCTGACTGTTTGACTCACATCTGTTCTCAACTGTATCAGTCTCAGATTGATCTCTTTCCTCACTATCTCCCTGGGTCCCACACCACCCCCCCACCTTATTAGTTTAAATCCTCCTGAGCAGCTCTAACAAATCTCCCTGCCAGTATATTAGTACCGTTCCAATTTAGGTGCAAACTGTCCTTCTTGTACAGGTGACTTCTACCCTAAACGAGATTCCAATGGTTCAAAAATGTGAATCCTTCTCCCATACACCAGCTCCTCAGCCATGCATTCATCTGCTCTCTCCTCCTATTCCTGCCCTCACTAGCTAGTAGCACTGGGAGTAATCCAAATATTACTACCCTTGAGGACCTCCTTTTTAAATTCCTGCCTAACTCTCTGTAATGTCCCTTCAGAATCTCGACCTTCCAATGTCGTTGGTTCCAATGTGGACAATGACCTCTGGCTGGCCCCTCTCCCCCTTGAGAACATTCTGCACCCTCTCTGAGACATCCTTGATCCTGGCACCAGGGAAGCAACACACCATTCTGATTTTTCGCTGCTGGCCACAGAAACGTCTCTCTGTACCTTGGACAAGAGAGTCCCCGAACACAGTTGATCACTTGGAACCCGACGTACCCCTCGTTTCATTAGAGCCAGTCTCAGTACCAGAAACTTGGCTGTTCGTGCTATGTTCCCCTGAGAATCCATCACCCCCTACATTTTCCAAAACAGCGTACCTGTTTGAAATGGGTATAGCCACAGAAGGCTCCTGCACAAGCTGCCTACCTCTCTTATCTTTCCTCAAGTTAACCCATCTATGTGACTGTATCTGAGACTTTCACCCTTCCTATAACTGCCATCCATCACATACTGTAGCTGTTGCAAATTCCTCATTGCTTCTAACTGTCTCTCCAACCGATCTACTCAATCTGATAAGATTTGCAACCAACAGCATTTATGGCAGATATAATCCGCAGTAAACCTTAAACTCACTTTGGACTCCCACATCTGACAAGAAGTACATATCACTGCAAAGGCCATTTCTGCTCCTTCACAATCTACAGCCCCAGAAAATAACACCGTCTTATTCCTCTACCAAACACTGCACCAGGTTAAATTAATAGTTCTGGCTTATATTGTAAGTTTAATCAAGAGACTTATCTCCAAAAACATATAATAAAGAAAGAACCCACTGTAATCACTACTGCAGCCTTTCTCTTGGACAGACTTAAAACAACGATTAACTTATCTGATTCTGTGTTGTGAACTTCGCCCAAACAGGTTCTTCCAAGATTAATTGTGAAATTCACTTTGTTAATTTTCCCAGATGCACTCAAATGTCCAGCAACACATGAATTCAAAAACAAAGGCAGTACTGTGCAGGTTCCCTCCCCTGCACTGTCCTCACCATGTGCTTCCTTTGTCTGCTCTTCTCCCTTTTAAAAACTGTTGTTTTGAATTTTTTTTTTCCAAAGTTCCAAAACAATGCAACTGTATATAAAACAATAATCGCTGCTCCTGGCATTTGAGGAAATCACCTCCAGCACCTAAAATACCTCAAAAAAAAAAGAAAGAGCAGCTCTTACAGCCAGAAATTTTTCCTGTCCTCCATCTTGGATTACCCAGAATCATAGGCAAAGTCTTTTCCCTGGGGTCAGGGAGTCCAGAACTAGAGGGCATAGGTTTAGGGTGGGAGGAGAAAGATATAAAATAGACCTACGGGGCAACTTTTTCATGCAGAAGGTGGTACATGTATGAAATGCGCTGCCAGAGGATGTGGTGGAGGCTGGTACAATTGCAACATTTAAGAGGCATTTGGATGGGTATATGAACAGGAAGGGTTTGGAGGGATATGGGCTGGGTGCTGGCAGGTGGGACTAGATTGGGTTGGGATATCTGGTCAGCTTGGACTGGTTGGACCGAAGGGTCTGTTTCCATGCTGTACATCTCTATGACTCTCTTTCTTTTAATGGGGTAATTTCAAACTGATGAGTTTGGGAGTATCCCATTCATGGAGGAGATAAGGCTGAATTTCTTTCCCTGTGAAGTTATCAGTCTTTTGAATTCTCTTCCCCAAAGAGGTTGGATCATTCAATATGTGAATGCTGGGTTCGCCAGCTCTTGGATTGATAAGGAAGTTGAGGGTTATAGGGGTGCAGGCAGGAAACTATGGCTAAGACCAAAGTCCAATCAGGCATGATCCTGTTGCATGACAGATAACCTGATGGGCCATGTAGCCTATGCTCCTATTTCACATGAGCTAATGATCTTAAGATTGATAATTTTTGGAGTTAAGATGAAGTGATTACTTGAAGATAGCTTCTGCTTAAATTCAGCAGCCTCCAACATGTTGCAGTTATCGATTTACAATCGATTACTTTGCTTGAATCATGGGAGATATTTAGGTATGGGCAAGTGCCGTTGATTTGAGTGGCAACCTGGGCATATCCACCCCTTGGTATACAGTGCCTGGTATATTTCAGTCTTCCCTTGCATTTCTAACCAAAACCGCACGTCAATTTCTTTGTCCCTTTGTGCTGATCAATGCATCAAATGATTTGCAAGAGGCATCAGGCCATATTGCTGTTGCTTTGGCTGTAATCCAAATACAGCAAAAACATGTCACAAGTTAACAAAGCTCTATTGTTGCAGTGTTTTATTTTATTATAACGAGAAACAGCTGGTAGTCTGCCATTTGATCTGAAACTAGACTGTGAAGTAGATTGTTTTTAAGATTTTAGTAACTTTGTTTACACAACAGCTAATTCCAACAAAGTCTTTCAGTATGGGCAAATGAGTTTTGGGGTTGTCCAGTTTATTTCCCCCCCCCATATTTACAAGCTCTTCCTTTCTTTAGCAAGTTCTGCTCTGGTGAAGTACTGAGGGAATGCTATACTGTCTTGTTTCTGGATTGTCCGGGATAGATGTATGGCGAGAGATGTACATTGGGAACCTGTGGATGTCCTCATGGACTGACCTTTGAGAATTTGCTGCGATGTTTTAACCTTGCATGGGCAACTCCTTGTACAGTGACATCTCTGACTGAATTGGAGTTGGCAACTTGGGGAAACATCCGATGTAATTATCGGAATGTTTGCCCAGGAAATATTCAGTAGTTTAAAACATAATCTGTCTCCTGAGTAACTGCAAAATTGATGCTCAGTTGCTGTTACTCACCCAACTCATCCCAATCTAACCCAACTACCCACCTGACTACCACTTTTAATTACCTTTTATACTTCCTTGCCAGCCTTTTAAACTGAGCCTTTAAGCTTGCCATAAGGGGCCTTGTGTTTTCTTTGCCTGACTCTATGCTGTGAAGGAGCGGTCTGAGGGAAGCTGCCCTCCATGTTTCTGGGAAAGTTGGGCTCAGAAGGTTAGATTAGATTAGATTACTTAGTGTGGAAACAGGCCCTTTGGCCCAACAAGTCCACACCGACCCACCGAAGTGCAACCACCCATACCACTACATTTACCCCTTACCTAACACTCCTGCACATCTTTGGACTGTGGGAGGAAATCTGAGCACCCGGAGGAAACCCACGCAGACACTGGGAGAACGTGCAAACTCCACACAGTCAGTCACCTGAGGCAGGAATTGAACCCGGGTCTCTGGCGCTGTGAGGCAGCAGTGCTAACCACTGTGCGACTGTGCCGCCCATAGTGTTGGATGAAATGTAGGGTAGTGTTATGTCATGAGAATTGTGCAGTGCAGAGGTAGTCCAATGGTGACTTCTCCTCAGACGACCCAAGCTACTGACTTTGGCTAAACTCTGGATCCATCTGACTCTAAGCTAGGTGTAAAAGGTGCCATGGGTTTACTGTGAAGCAGCAGAGGATCCAAGTCTAGTGTTCTAGCCAATGTCTATCCCAAAGCCTACCATTAGAAGAGAGAGGGTTTAAGTCTTGCTGGACACACAGCTGCTATCTTTTGAGGCTTTCTGCTTGAGCTGTCTTGGTCCTGCCTGAAGCTGAATGGGCAGTGTAGCTTCTCCAGGTTAAATCTACCCAGTGTAAGTAAGTCTGGGGAAGGGGAAAGAGTACCTCACTTTCACCGTAGTAGCTACTGGGTATTCAAGTACCTTTTTAAAGGTTTCAAGTGTTTTAATGAATAACTATAGGTGGGAGAATAAATGTGTAGTCATGGAAGTGATGGGGGGGGGTGGATGGGGTCATGGAACTGATTAGTGCTCAATTGCACTACACAAATGTTAGACCTGGATTAACTGACACAGCATTCCCAGGGGAAGTATGCAGCAAAGTCCTGTTATTTGGCCCATGTCTGTACCCTGATCAGAGGATTCCTGGAGGGTCCCCAGCAGCAGGAGTCAGATCATCTGGCATATGGGGAAATTGCCCCGGAAGTACATGTGCCTAAATGTCGTAACTTTCACAGGATCCTGGTGTGCATCTGTCAATGTAAATCCAGTCTCCAACTGCTGATTGAAATCTGATGAAACAGTATCAACCAGGCATTGTACAGTTTGAGTTCCTTTGACTCTGAGGGGTGGGGTGGAAATGATGGACCAATGTTCATTCTTAGCATTGGGCATGGAAAGAATGCTTTGTGTATGAAAATTTGGGGGTTTAGCCGTTTTAACGGTAGCAAGTGTGTTTTGGCATCTTTTTAGTGTAGTGTGGAGTTACCTTGGAGCTAAATAGAGTGCCACCTTCAACACACTAGTTACCTCCGTTTAAGTGAGATTCCACTTTGTAAACGATGGGGCTGTGTACCATAGAATTTAATTTCAGCTTGGGCCATCTTTCAACTGGTGTTATTAAATTGTCCTTAACATTGAGTCTATCCACAACCAGACTAACCTCTATCCAGAACAGTTTGATTCTGCTGACAGTGTTTCAGGTCTGGTATCTCTGGCATTTGAACATATTGGTTACCGGGTGGATCATAATTGTGTATATCCATGCATGTTGGTAGACCAGTGATAGAAGGTCCAGCTTTTGCATCAACAACATTAAAAAAAAAAGATTTCAAGTAATGATCTCAAAGAGCCATATTGGCATTTTTCGATGGATGATGCCAATACATGGGATGTCCAATCCATTGTGAACAGCTGGCCATGTGTTGACTGTACCATGCTGTACCAGTTTAGTGCATACATCCCTATAAGGCAACATGGTGGCTCAGTGGTTAGCACTGCTGCCTCACAGGACTAGGGTCTACCAGGTGACTGTGTGGAATTTGCACATTCTGTGTCTGTGTCGGTTTTCTCCGGGTGCTCTGGTTTCCTCCCACAGTCCAAAGATGTGCAGGTCAGATGAATTGGCCATGCTAAATTGCCTGTGGTGTTAGGCGCATTAGTCCGTGGGAAATGGGTCTGGGTGGTTTACTCTTCAGAGTCAGTGTGGGCTTGTTGGGCAGAAGGGCCTGTTTCCAAACTGTAGGGAATCTAATCATATTTACAAAATGTATCAATCTTGGTGCACGGTACATAATGGACATTCTTTTTGGAGTATGTCATTTGGAAGGAGGTAAAAGTTTCAGCTTTTCTGACCGTGTCCACGTGGTGTGTCACATTGACCATACGCAAGCTGTAATATTGCATTTAGTTCTTGACTTGGTCGACCAAGTCAATGTCATAGATGGGAGTTTGACAATATCTTTGATATTGGTCCTTCCTCAGATCTTCATATGCTGCCGTGAATTGTGTTACATGTTAGATTTCTCCAAGTACTTGGATGTCTCGCACATTTTAATCCATGCCCTTTTTTACAGCATGCACTGGATATTCCCTTTGTTTGATGAGGAAATCTGCAACTATCTGAAATTTGGATGTTTTTTCCATTGCTCATAGTTGAAGCATGACTTAGAGTTGAGCACCTTTCGTTGTTGCTCTCCTGCTGTTGGTTAGTCCAGAAATGCCTTGAGAGGATCTGGAAGGTGTAGAACTGGCCATTGCCTATATCAGTCTTTCAACTAGGTTTTCTTCATTAAAATCTCACTATTTGCATTGATATCTGTCTATGAATTGGCCAAAGCTTTCACTTGGCTGTTGGCAATATGACATGAATTCAAGTCTGCGTATTCTGAAGTTAATTTTCCAGGACTTGGAAAATCATAGAATCCCTACAGTGCAGAAGCAGGCAATTACGCACATCAAGTCTTACACTGATCCTCCAAAGAATATCCCACTCAACTCTACCCCCTATTTGCATAACCCTGCATCACCATAGACAATCCACCTGACCTACACATCCCTAGACACTTATGGGGCATTTTAGCATGGCCAATTCATCTAAGATGCACATCTTTTGGACTATGGGAGGAAATCGGAACACCTAGAGGAAACCCACATGGATACTGAGAATGTGCAAACTCCACACACTGTTGCCCAGGGGTGGAATCAAACCTGCGTCCCTGGCACTGTGAGGCAGCCATGCTAACTACTGATCCAACATGTCACCTATATATCTCTTGTGTGGATGTTTGAATCATCTCTTAAAATACTAGAACATCTAATTTCATTCCCAAAATGATAGGAATTTTTTTTTTTTGTTGGTTATTTCTTCTGAGAAATGAATTTTATTTTAGTTTAAATGAATCTCTGACAGAATGTCACTGGAGTGCTCATCCATTCCAGATGTTCACTTTGCATACTTATTGTGTTGCTTTCTGCCCTTTTTTAATATTATCAAGAAAAAATATCTGTGCAGTATAAAGGAAGCGAGCCCAGAGCAGCACGAGGGGAAGCAAGTCCCGGAGCACTGCAACTAACCTTGGTGGAGTTGACTGGAGGCTTGGAGCGGAGCAAGACTGTTTTGGACTGGGGCCTGGCGTGATTGGTCAGACCACATGCTGAGCTACTGCTATTTGAAATTCTTGACCAGACTTTAATGTCAATCCTCTAACTCTGTTATAACTATCTTAGTCTAACTTTTTTAGACACGAAGTAACACAACTACTTTTCCTTCTAGTCCTCTTTTGTAACCAAGATTTATACAGAGGTACTTGTACCAAAGATGGCGCCATTAAAGGCAGCCATTGTAAAAATCTTTCATTGTACTCCTGTACTTCTGGAGTACACAGACAATAAGAGATTCTATCCTATTTTTTACTTACCTGTTTCAACTGTTTTAAATCTAGTTTTGATAGTTATACTTGGTGCCTCTGGGTGGTGTTGGGACTCAAAAAAGTGAGCAGTTGACTTTGAGAAGAAAATTACAAAATTGACAAACATCTGGACACAGGTAAAGCCTTTTTTATAATAGATTTTTAAGCATATTTTCCTGTATTTTTATATTTCATTCTAGGATTGCTGCAGTAAATTGGAGGTGACTTTTCAGCACATTCTAAAAGTCTCCCTTTTTGAAATGCATTATTTTAAGTCTAATCAGCTGTAATATGAGGGGGGGGGGGGGGGGAAAGAGTACTCGCAGACTGCTCCTTGCTTCAGTACAGTTATAGTAGTCTTTGAACAAAACTTATTCATTCAGCTCTGAACTCCAGTAATAAGTGACAGTCAGGAAAATGACATTTCATAACTGTTACCTTCAGTACCAGCTTATTACTAGCTTCCAATGCCTGTCTGCTTTCAGCATAGTGTGTTTTGTGGCTTTCAGTATGTTAGTCCAGGTAACATGCAAACACAATGCTTTAATTTATATTGAGTCAGATATCCTCTGTTAATGAGCAACTCAATGTATACATTAATATGATGTTTCTGACTTATATATATGGTCTGAGTTAATACTTCAATTATTGCAATATTAATACATAGTTGACTGGCTGGTTACTAACCGATCAATTGCTCACTGTGTATGGCAAGTAAGGTGGAGACCTCTGATATCAGAATGTGACGTATTGAAAAGTTATTTAGCTGTCTTAAAGATAGGATGGCTTTCTGGCATGTGTCTAATCCTACAAATTACCCGCTTGTTCATTCCCACAGTCCTCACTGCAAACTCTCTAACTTATTCCAGCCATATCACCATCCCTCCAATTCTGTCCCTTTTTATTCCTCTCTGGTTTTAATTGCTACATCATTGGTGATCATGCCCTCAGCTACCAGAGTGTCGAGTTCTTCAGTTCCCCACCGCCTCAACCCTCCTGCTGCTCACTGGTTCATTCTCGTCCTTTTTATATGCTTCTTAAATGCTACATTTTCTGACCAAGTTATTGGCCACCTGTGAAGTTATTCCCAAATATGGTTCTCAGCAACATTTCGTCTGATAACACAACACATCTGCAAGCACGTTACACTGCTTAAAGGCGCAATACGAATGCAGCAGTTTTGCCGAGATTTTGTTTTGTTTCTGTCATTATCACTGATTTTGAAAGGAAATGAATTCGATCTTGCTGCCCATCTTTTATAGGAATGATCTGGACATGTTTTCTGCACATCTGCTCCAATCTTCTCAGGAGTGTGTCTTACACTCTGCAGACCTTTCTCCCTTAATGTTCCATTCTCTTTGACGAGGTTGTTTCTGAAGTTTCGGAGAAAGGGCGAGTTCCCTGCTGCAGGTGTTCCATTAGCAAACTCTCTTGTTTTCGTAGGTCTGCATCAATGGGAGTCCAAATTCACCAAGGAAAATAATAGTTTAGCACATCATTTTGACAACCGGGATAAGCAGTATTTTGAAAAATAATATGTAACCTGTTTTTTTTTTTGAATGGTAGAAAATAGCTTTATCAAATTCCACATATGAAAAACGACTTGTGTTTCTGTGGCATTTTTCAAAATGTCAGTAAGTTGAAAAATGCATTACACCTACTTTTGAAATCTGTTTAATTTTGTAAACCAGGTGAGGGGGTGGAAGTGTGGCAGCCATGTTGTAACACAGCAAGCTTCCGTAAAAAGCAAGGAAATGATATCTGTTGGATGTGGGACAGTTATTGAACGTAAAACGTTACAACTCCGTATTGGCCCTCTGACCGTCTGTTGCACCAACCTGTGAAATTAATCTGATGCGCATCTAACCGACACCATTCCATTACTATCCATATACTTGTTCAATGCTCATTTAAATGCCCTTAACATCAGCGAGTCTACTACGGTTGCAGATGGGCTGTTCCACGCCCCTACTACTGAGTAAAGAAACTGCCCCTGATATTTATCCTAAACGTATGTCCCCTTGCGTTAGCCTTCACCATCCGAGTAAAAAGGCTCTCGCTGTCCACCCAATCTAATCCTCTGATTATCTTATACCTCTCAACCACCTTCTCTCCAACGAAAACCGCCTCCGTTCCCTCTGCCTTTCCTTGTAAACCTTCCTTCCGCACCAGGCAACATCCAGGTAAATCTCCTCTGAACCCTTTCTAAAGCTTCCACATCCTATAATGTGATCAGAACTGCACGCAATACTTCAGATGCAGCCTTATCAGTGCCTTCTACAGCTGAAGCATGACCTTATGGCTCCAAAACTCTCTCCTTCTTCTACAAATAAACACCAACACACCATATGCCTCCTTATCAACCTGGGTGGCAACTTTTGGGCGTTTATACACCTGGACATCAAGATCTCTGTTCATCTACGCTACCAAGAATGTTACCATTAGCCCAGTACTCTGCATTCCTGTTTTTACTAACTCATCCTTCTATGCCCATATCTAGATCACTTATAAAAATGACAAACCCCAATGGCCCCAAAACAGATCTTTGCAGCACACCACTGGTAATTGAGCTCCAGGTTGAACTTTTCCCATCAACCACCATCCTCTGTATTCCTTCAACTAGCCAATTTCTGATCAAAACCACTAAATCACCTTCTTCAATCCTGAAACTCCATATTTTGTGCAATAACCTACCATGTGGAATCTTACCAAACCCTTTACTGAAGTCCATATACACCACACCAACCACTTTGCCTTCATCCACCTGTTTGGTTCCTTCTCAAAGAACTCAAGGTTAGTGAGGCACAACCTACCCTTAACAAAATCGTGTTGACTATCCCTAATTAAATTATTCCTTTCCAGATGATAAAACCTATGTCTTGTAAACTTTTCCAACACCTTGCCCACAACCGAAGTAAGGTTCAGTGGCCTATAATTACCAAGTTGTCCCAACTCCTCCTCTTAATCAAGGGAATAGTGTTTGTTATCCCCCAGTCTTCTGGTACTACTCCTGTCGACAAGGATCAAAAGATCAAAGCTAAAGGCTCTGCGATCCCCTCCCTGGCTTCCCTGAGAATCTGAGGATAAATCCCATCCAGCTCAGGAGTCTTATCTAATTTCAGATCTTCCAAAACCTATCTAATCTATATCTCTGTATTCTCACTAACATTGCCCTTTTCCAATGTAAATACTGACAAAGTATTCATTAAGTGTTCCCCCAATGTCCTCCGATTCTACACACCACTTTCTATTACTATCTTTTGGCTCTAAGCTTACTCGAGTCATTATTTTATTCCTGATATATCTATAGAAGGCCTTAGGATCAAGGAAAACCCTATCTGCCAAAAACTTCTCATGTTCCCTCCTGGCTGCTCTTAGCCATCTCCTTTAGACCTTTTTCTGGCTAACATTTTATAACACTGAAGCCCCCTAACTGAGTCTTCACCTCTCCTCACATAAGCCTCTTCCTCCCTCTTGACAAGAGCTTCAACTTCTTTAGTAAACTATGGCTCCCTTTCTCAACAACTACCTCCCTGCCTGATAGGTATATACTTATCAAGGACTCTCAGTAGTTGTTCCTTGAATAAGCTCCACTTTGCAGGGGATGGACACGCTTGAAGTTTCCTTCCCCATCCTATGCATCCTAAATCTTGCCTAATTGCATCATAATTGTCTTTCCCCCAGTTGTACCTCTTTCCCTGCAATATATACCTATCCCTGCTCATTGCTATTGTAAACATAGCCAAATCATGGTCACTATCGCCAAAGTGCTTCTCTATCTCCAAATCGAACACCTGGCCGGTTTCATTCCCCAGTACCAAATCCAATATGGCATCACCCCTTATTAGCTTGTCTACATACTGTATCAGAAAACCCTCCTGCACACATTGAACAAAAACTGACCCACCCAAACTATTTGAACTATAGTATTTGCAGTCAATGTTAGGGAAGTTAAAGTCCCACATAACAACTACCCTGTTACTCTTGCAGCTATTGAGAATCATCTTTGCTGTCTTTTCCTCAATATCCCTGGAACAATTCGGAGGCCCAGAGAAAACCCCAACAGAGTGACCTCTCCTCGCCTGAAACGTTAAGCCTGATTTCTCTCCACAGATGCTGCCAGACCTACTGAGCTTTTCCAGCAATTTTAATTTGTTTCTGATTTACAGATCCATAGTTCTTTTCAGTTTTTATTTAGTGAGAAGAACAGTTCTGCTCTTTGTTTAATGGATGGTGGTGAATAGAACCCAATTCGAGCTTAGATTTCTCTTGGACCCCTGACTGTGAGAGGCCGCTTCAACATTTTCCTTCACTGCTGTTGTAATGTGGTGAAACACCAGAATGAAAGCTGCTGAGGAAGTCCTTGAATTTGTTTTGAATCACACCCTCTCTGTGGAGGTCAGTCTGCCAGAGTTTCTGCCACAACACAATGCCGGCCTTCCTTTTGGGGGTGGGAGATGGGAATGTTTTGAAGATCACTTGAAAAGAAAAGGGAACTCGGTGGATAAACTGCGTAAGCCACATTGATATGCTGCCATTTTTTCCTTTTATTATAAAGAAAGCATTTGATTCTAATGTGCAAACGTCATTGTTTAATTGAGCAAGAGCTGGAGTTTCTCCACCAAAAGCCCCATACAGGATCAGTCAGTTTGATTCAGGATCTAACAACCTTCAATTTGAATGCCCCATGCTAGAGACCTGGTCAGTGGAATCGGAGTTCACACGTAAGTGCAGAATGGAGGTGTTGCACTATTCTCTGCACTTCTCCAATTTGGCCTCTTGCATTGTCAGAGCTGGGTGTGTAGTGCTGGAAAAGCACAGCAGGTCAGGCAGCATTCGAGGAGCAGGCGAATCAATGTATCTGGCACACTCCCTTCATTAGGAGTGGGCCACTCCTGACGAAGGGCTTATGACCAAAACGTCGACTCCCCTGCACCTCCGATGCTACCTGACCTGCTGTGCTTTTCCAGCACCACACTCTCGACTCTGATCCCCAGCATCTTAAACACACCACCATTGTTAGCACTGTCTCCCAGGTACTTGGGCCTTAAGTCTTGGAAATTCCCTTCCTAAATCTTTCCACCTCTCCATTTTCCGCACCCCCACACACACAACTTTAAGGCACCATCACTTAAAACACTTCTTTTTTTTTCAAACAAATCCTCCAGTCACCTGTTTTTGTTCTGACCAAATGCAGTTTAGTTTCAAATTTAAATTGATAATTCCTGCTAGGAAGCACCTTTGGGATATTTTCTAACATTTGAAGGTGCTGCATATGAGTTGTCATCGCAGAAGACTTTGCATCGTATCAGTTTTTGTTCTCAAAATGACTTAACACATCTTATTTGATTCCTTCTATAGAAATCTAAGTAAAATTGCTTCAAAGCAAAGTTGGAATATGTACAGTGGAGTTCTAATTTGAGATAAATTTATATAGCTTATGTTATGGCCTTGGGTATGTCCTACAGAGCCATTGAAGCACATTCCAAGTGTAATCACTTAGTGTTGTAAATACTATATTTTGTTTGAGGTTTTTGAAGTAGTGAAGAGGATTCAGGGCAGAACAGTGGACATGATCTAAATGGACTTCAGTAAAGCGTTCAACAAGATTCCTCATGGTAGACTGGTTAGCAAGATTAGATCATATGGAATACAGAGAGAGGCTAGCCATTTGGACACAACTGGCTCAAAGGTAGAAAACAGAAGGTGTTGGTAGAGGGTTGCTTTTCAAATTTGACATGTGCCCAGCAGTGTGCAGCAAGGATCAGTGCTGGGTACACTGCTTTTCTTCATTTTATGTAAATGATTTGCATGTGAACATAGATATATGGTTAGTAAGTTTGTAGATGACACCAAAACTGGAGGTGTGGCGGACATCCAAGGAAGTTACATCAGAGTACAACAGGAACTTGACCAAATGAACCAAGGAGTGGCAGATGGAGTTTAATTTTGATAAATGTGAGGTGCTGCTGAACAAAGAGACCTTGGAGACCAAGTTCATAGTTCCTTGAAAGTGGAGTCACAGGTAGATAGGATAGTGAAGGTGGCGTTTTGTGTGCTATCCTTTATTGGTCAGAATATTGAATACAGGAGTTGGGAGGTCATGTTGTGGCTGTACAGGACATTGGTTAGGCTACTTTTGGAATAGTGTGCGCAATTCTGGTCTCCCTCTTTTTATTTTAGGCAGGATGTTGTGAAACTGGAAAAGGTTCAGAAAAGATTTCCAAGGATGTTGCCAGGGTTTGGAGGGTTTGAGCTATAGGGAGAGATTGAATAGGCTGGAGCTATTTTCCCTATTTGGGCTGAGAGGTGACATTTTATAGAGGCTTATAAAATCATGAGGGTCATGGATAGAGGAAATAGACAAGGTCTCCTCCCTGGGTCGGAGGAGTCCAGAACTAGACTGCATAGCTTTAGGGTGAGGGGAAAGATATAAAAGGGACCTAAGGGGCAACTTTTTCTCTCTCTCAGGGTGGTACGTGTATGGAATGAGCTGCCAGAGGAAGTGGTGGAGGCTGGTACAATTGCAACATTTTGGATGCCTTCATAATTAGGAAGGGTTTAGATTAGATGGATTTGGTCCAAATGCAGGCAAATGGAACTAGATTATGCTAGGATATCTGGTTGGCGTGGATGAGTTGGATTGAATGGTCTATTTCCAAGCAATATGTCTCTGATTCTATGACTGAAATGGGGAAAAAAAGGATTGTGAAAGGAATTGCTGCACGATGTTTTTTTTTACAAAGTTGTCAACACTTCATTATAAGTAGTGCTTATTCTGCTGCTTGTTCAATTAGTGGGAGAAAGTTATTTGCAGACGAACTTGCAACACGTTATGTATACAAAGTGAGATTCAACTAGCCACAGTAATTGATTTTGGCTTGTGGGAATCATACCCAGTTGTTTTTTTTTTTTTACAAACGCCTTCTGTCTGCCAACAACTATGTGAGTGACTCTGGACAGCTTGTGGATATGAATAATATAGTGAGAAACCTTCAGACTTCTCTCTCCGAAAGCCTGAAGAGAACCAGTTAATTTTCTCACTGGTTGCTGTAGGTGGCTGAGAATTAGCTAAAAGACTTTGCAATATGTGAACCAGTCTGTGCCCTTCAAAGAAGGGAAAGTGAGATTGGTCAGGACTTGCTATTGCCAATCATCTCGTTGGACTATCAACAGAAAATTGAACTGTCTTCAGTTTTTCTCCAGCCATAACACCCTGCTTTTGATTTTGTGTGGATTTTTTAGAGTTTTAGAGTTCTAACTCAATAAATGTAGGGGTCAGTTTTGGGAGAACAACTATTCATGTTAATGTTAACAATCTGGTCAAAGAAACTCCAAAAGCATTGTTGCTAAGCTTGTAGGTGACTGACTCAAAGATAGGTAGAGGGACATGTCGTGTTGATGAAGTGGAGAGGCTGCAGAAAGATTTGGACAGGCTAGCACTATGCACAAAGAAACAGAAGAAATGCAGTATGAGAAAGTATGAGGTGATGCACTTTGGTGGAAAGAATAAAAGCATAGACTCCTCTCAAAATGAGGAAAGGATTTGGAAATCTGAAGCACAATGGGACTTGGGAGTCCCAGTTCAGAATTGTCTTAAGGTGAACATTGCAGGTTCATTTGGCAGTGTGCACTAGTCTTCCTATGTTAGCATTCATTTCAAGGGAATACGCAAGCAGGGATGGATTGCTGAGGCTGTATAAGCAGATTGTATTTGGAATTTTGTGAGCAGTTTTGGGCCCCATATGTAAGATTTGTGTTGGCATTGGAGGGGGTCCTGAGGAAGTTTTGAGAATGATCCTGTGGATGTAAGGCTCCTCATATGAGGAGTGCTGTGGGACCTGTATTTGAAGGAGTTGAGAAGACTGGGGGAGGGGTGGGTGTGTGGTGGGAAATCTAATTGAAACTTGCAGAATGCTGAGGGATCTGAATAGAGAAGATGTTTCCACTAGTAGGAGAGACTTTGACCTGACGACACAGCCTACGAGTAAGGAAACAACCTTTTAGAACTGAGATGTGTTCTTCAGCCAGAGGGTGGTGAATCTGTGGAACTTACTGCCACAGAGGGCTGTGGAGGCCATGTCATACAGTATATGTAATACAGAGATAAGTTCTTATTAGCAAAAGCAAAGATGGGCTGAACGGCCTAATTCTGCTCTTTATATCTTATGATCTTATGTTTGAAAAGGGTAGACCAAGTTTGTGTTCATCTTCTATTGCTACTTTGTTAGTCATAGTATCTTTTCCCTTTTTGATCCCAATTCTACTCCCTTATTCCATGTTACTTACCTGTAATCTTCCATTATTTCCAAATTCTATTGACCTCATACCAATGGCCTTTTGAAGCAGCGCTTTTCACATCTCGTTCTCATTTGTATGAAACCAGTTGGATTTGCAATTCTGCCTTTTAAGTAACTGGCTTGTATTAAATTCTGAGAATTATGCCCCATTATTTTATTGGAAACTTGGCTGTAGTTAGCACATCGCCGAAGTGAGGCTATTTCATTTGATTTGATGGAAGGAATGTGTTTGATAGGGCCATTGGCTTCCTTTCAATACTTAACTGTAACAAATCCCATTAGCAAATTTGGGCAGCAAAAGGAGGCTGGGCTGATTTTTAAACCATTCACCTGTCATAGGGATCAGGCTATCCGGACTGCTACAGGAAAGGGTGCGTAAAATTGATATTTATTTGTCTTATGGTTTTAAAGCAGGACTGTGGTATGGCAGGATGGAATCTTTCTTTGCCGGTATCTGTGTCTGTCTCATTAACCATGGATAGCTTGTACTCTCTATAGAGTGTGTGTTTGTGGTTGGTATAAACGTATTCTGAAATATCACCTTTTTTAATATCTGCCACTGTCTCTTGAATTAACCCAAACCTGTAATATCACTTCACTTAAGCTAGCTCTACTTTCCTATCCTAATTGGCACTGCAAACTGAAATAAGAGCAACAATCATTGATCCAATGTCTTCCCTTTCAAACTTGATAGAGTATTGAATCATTATGGTACAGAAGGAGGCCATTTAGCCCATTGTTTATGCATTGGCTCTGAGCATTTTCCTCTGGTGCTTAATTCTTGCCTTTTCCCCATAACATTACGTAATGTTTCTATATGCCATCAATTTGGGTGCTCTTTGTGTTTCCTAATGCCTTTTTCTATGAGGTCTTGCATTATCCCTGTCACATTCGACAATGTTGAGTTTAACATTGTCAGCTCTATGGTTAGATACAGAAGCTGCTATTTTAAAGAATTATTTCAAAAGCATTCTAGGAACTATTTATCCAAGCTACTGCTGATTTTTTCAGTAGATTAGTCACCCATGATTAATGATCTTAATCACAATCACCCAGTTTATAGAGTCATCCAGCACAGAAACAGACCCTTCAGTGCAACCAGTCAATGCAGACCATAATCCTAAACTCAACTAGTCTCATCTCCCTGTGCTTGGGCCACGTTCCTCCAAATATTTCCTGTTCATGTACCTATCAAAGTGTCTTTTAAATATTGTAACTGTACCTGCATTCATCACTTCCTCTGGAAGTTCATTCCATACACAGACCACTCTGTGTAAATAAATTGCCCCTCAGTCATTTTTAAATCCGTCTTCTCTCCCCTTTCTTTAATGATATGCCCCGAGTCCTTTTAGGTTCATCAGTAGCTGTTTGTGTGTTAGTAGTTTTGTGGGCTACCATGATGTGAAGGATACACAAGCACCAACTAGCCCCAAAAGACATAACCAGCTATCACTAGTATATGCTTACACAGACAAAGAAGGACACCACTTTGACTGGGATAACACATCCATCCTAAAACAAGCTAAGCAGCAACAAGCACGGGAATTCCCAGGGGTCTGGCATTCAAACTGGAACTCCATCAAAAAACACATCGATTTGGACCCCATTTACCAATCTCTGACAAAAAGAACAGGAAATGATATCACCCACCTTAACAAACCAAGACACAATGCAGGACAGAACACCAGCATTTCAACGGAGGCTCCCTGATGACGTTACCTAGCATGATAATGAAACACCTGAGAACAAACCTAGCAGTGAGCAAGCTTGCAACCTGGGTTAACCATGTTAAAAATCTCACAACACCAGGTTATAGTCCAACAGGTTTAATTGGAAGCACACTAGCTTTTGGAGCGATGCTCCTTCATCAGGTGATTGTGGAGGGCTCGAATTTATAGCATTATATCATTAAAAAAAGGTGAGAGAAGATGGATTTAAAAATGACTGACGCTATAAATTCTGTGTTACGATCGAGCCCTCCACAATCACCTGACGAAGGAGCATCGCTCCGAAAGCTAGTGTGCTTCCAATTAAACCTGTTGGACTATAACCTGATGTTGTGTGATTTTTAACTTTGTACACCCCGGTCCAACACCGGCATCTCCGAACGTGGTTAACCATGTTATCCTCCTCCAATACCAAGCCTCCTCTGTATCTTGAATGTGATACACCCCTCGCTATTCAGGACCTAATCCTTAGGAGAAAGTGAGGACTGCAGATGCTGGGGATCAGAGCTTAAAAATGTTGCTGGAAAAACGCAGCAGGTCAGGCAGCATCAAAGGCGAAGGAGAATCGACGTTTCGGGCATAAGCCCTTCTTCAGGAATGAAGAGGGTGTGCTAAGCAGGTCAAGATAAAAGGTAGGGAGGAGGGGGGTTGGGAATGCGATAGGTGGAAGGAGGTTAAGGTGAGGGTGATAGGGCGGAGGGGGGGTGGGGGCGGAGAGGCAGCCACGGTGCGGTTGGGTTGGTTGGTGCGGGTGTCCCAGAGATGTTCCCTGAAACTTTCCGCAAGTAGGCGGCCTGTCTCCCCTATGTAGAGGAGGCCACATCGGGTGCAGCGGATGCAGTAAATGATGTGTGGAGATGCAGGTGAATTTCTGATGGATATTGAAGGATCCCTTGGGGCATTGGAGGGAAGTGAGGGGGGAGGTGTGGACGCAAGTTTTGCATTTTTTGCGGTTGCAGGGGAAGGTGACGGGAGTGGAGGTTGGGTTGGTGGGGGGTGTGGATCTGACAAGGAAGTCGCAGAGGGAGTGGTCTTTCCGGAACGCTGATAGGAGTGGGGAGGGAAATATATCCTTGGTCGGGTCCGTTTGGAGGTGGCGGAAATGACGAAGGATGAGCCGATGTATCTGGAGGTTGGTGGGGTGGTAGGTGAGGACTAGTGGGGTTCTGTCCTGG
>NC_057725.1:28142482-28246650 GCF_004010195.1 Chiloscyllium plagiosum
GTGGGGTGGTAGGTGAGGACCAGTGGGGTTCTGTCCTGGTGGCGGTTGGAGGGGTGGGGTTCATGGGCGGAGGAGCGGGAAGTGGAAGAGATGCGGTGGAGGGCATCGTCGACCACGTCGGGGGGGAAATTGCGGTCCTTGGTGGAGAGCATCGTCAACCACGTCTGAAGGGAAATTGCGGTCTTTGAAGAAGGAGGCCATCTGAGTTGTTCGGTATTGGAATTGGTCCTCCTGGGAGCAGAAGCGGCGAAGGCGTAGGATTTGGGAATTTGGGATGGCGTTTTTACAGGGGGCAGGGTGGGAGGAGGTGTAATCTAGGTAGCTGTGGGAGTCAGTCGGTTTATAGTATACGTCCGTGTTGAGTCGGTCGTCCGAGATAGAGATGGAGAGGTCCAGGAAGGGGAGGGAGGAGTCTGAGACAGTCCAGGTAAATTTGAGGTTGGGGTGGAAGATATTAGTAAAGTGAATGAACTGTTCAACCTCCTTGTGGGAGCACGAGGTAGCGCCGATAGTCATCAATGTAGCGGAGGAAAAGGTGGGTGGTGCCAGTGTAGCTGCGGAAGATGGACTGTTCCACATGTCCAATGAAGAGGCAGGCATAGCTAGGGCCCATGCGAGTGCCCATGGCTACTCCTTTGGTTTGGAGGAAGTGGGAGGATTGGAAGGAGAAGTTAAGAGTGAGGACCAATTCAGTCAGTCGAAGGAGGGCATGAATGGAAGGGTACTGGTTGGTTCGGCGGGAAAGGAAGAAGCGGAGGGCTTTGAGGCCTTCGTGATGGGGGATGGAGGTGTACAGGGACTGGATGTCCATGGTGAAGATAAGGCGTTGGGGGCTGGGGAAGCGAAAATCATGGAGGTGGAGGGCTTGAGTGGTGTCCCACACGTAGGTGGGGAGTTCTTGGACTAAGGGGGACAGGACCGTGTCAAGGTATGCAGAAATGAGTTCGGTGGGGCAGGAGCAGGCTGAGACAATGGGTCGGCCGGGGCAGTCAGGTTTGTGGAATTTGGGCAAGAGGTAGAAACGGGCGGTACGGGGTTGTGGGACTGAGGTTGGAGGCGGTGGAGGGGAGATCCCCTGAGGCAATGAGGTTATGGATGGTCTGGAGGATGATGGTTTGGTGGTGGGAGGTGGGGTCATGGTCAAGGGGGCAGTAGGAGGAGGTGTCCGCGAGCTGGCTTTTAGCCTCAGCAATATAAAGATCGGTGCGCCAAACTACCACCGTGCCTCCCCAATCCTTGTTATCTTGCAGACTTAATTACTTAAATGTGCATTGGCAATTTGTTTACTTTATGAATGCAATGTTCATTCAGATCAGCCTTTTAACCTTTTTAACATCTTGTCTTGATTGTTGACCTATTCTTAGGGTTTTGTGTCTTCCTGCCATTCTTTGACCCTCATTCCCCATATCCATTATTTTCCTGTGTCTCTACTGTTTAACATACCACTTCTTTCCATATTTGATCCTTTTCCCCAACCATTTGGTTTAAAACCTTTGCCAAGTCCCCTAGTTATGTGGATTATACAAACATAAATCCCAGCATGCCTCAGGTTGAAACTGTCTCAAAGGTGCAGCTGCCACACCCCATCCCATTCACAAAAGATTTTCCTCCATACTGGTGACAGTTCCCAAGAACCTCCCTTCTCCCATGTTTGAGCCATGTACTTATCTCTCATGTTATTTACTCTTGTGTCTTATTTGTAGCACGGTTAAGAGATTACAACCTGAGATTCTGCTTTTTAATAAAGTGCCTAGGTGTTGATGGACTCTCTGCAGAATCTCCTATCTAGTTTTGCCATTATAGTTTGGTGCCTGCATGGCCCATGACACCTGTCCTCGCCATCTCCAGCCCTGAGCAGATATTCTGAGCCCTGGTACAAAGGGAGCGCAGCCATCTGGACTTGTTCTTTTCAGAAAATGGTGTCAATCTCTCTCCCTATCCTGTCCCCATTACCACTACATTTTTAAATTTGTTGCTTGCCTAACTCTTGAATATCTTCCTGTACCACAGTTAGTTTGCTCATGCAGCCCCACTATTACCCCAACAGGGACAGAGAACCACAAACCTATTGGATACTCAGAGGCTGACTTTCTTGCCCTCTGGATCCCCTTGCCTGCCTCACTTGAGGTGATACCCTCCTGTTCCTGATCAATTTGGGCCACCCTATCCAAAGTGGTGTGATTGCCTCCTGAACCAAGGAATCCAGGTGAGAGTTTTCCCATTCCCTGATGCACCACAGTGTCTACACTTCAAACTCCAGCTCATTAAACTCTTGAAGCTGTTCAAACTTCAAACACTTACTACAGATGTCGTCTTTTTCTCCTGGACCACAATGGTGTTTGGAGTTGCCAAATTACCCTAACCCCTCCCACCATCCTTTTAATGAGTTTTAATTATGTTATCATTCTCACCCTTGTGCCCTTGTCCACTCTCTCTCTTCCGGGCTCCCACTGTCTCTGCCCTGCCTCTGTGACATCCCTGCCCCTCCATCACTGGTTTTCCCTCCACACATCTCCTTCTCTGCATTCCTCCATCTCTCTTCCGTCCCTTTATGCATTGGATCCCCCTCTTTCCCCCCTCTCTTTCATCTTTTATTCTTTGCATCTGTTTCTAGAAGCTAGGAACTGCTTAGGTTGACACAAAGTAGTTGAAATGATCATTCTTCACAACCACTGGTTATCATGAAGTTTAATATAGCAAGGGTGTCATTTATGAATAAGAACACAATTTTATTAGATTTTGTGTGTTTAGCTTTGAAGGGGATGTGGTCTGGAAATCATTGTTTTTTTTTTAAACAAAAAAGCTGATTTGAGTTCTGATTTATCTTTAGTTAATGTCAGCGTTAGCAATTGTGATGACCTCATTGGGATTTGTGTGGGGGAGTCAGAGATACATTTTAAGTCTTTGTCTTTCAATCGTGCTTTTATGTTTCCAACTGCCTGTTTGACTTCTTAATACTTTTTAGGACCAATCTGTATAAGAGTATCAAAACTCTCAGTTCAGTGAGGGCTCAGAGGGAGGAGAATGGCTTTCTGTTAAGTGCAGTCTGACTGTTGTTTTGGTTCTGTTAGATAATGTGACATGATAGGGTGTCCTCAATAGAATAACAGGGTTACTGCTGTGCTTCATTTCCAGTGGTTAAATGGATCACTCTGTATGGAGCAAGATATTTGGAAGATTCCAAATATTGTTCACAATCGCAACTTGTTGGCAAAATATTCAAACAAGCCCAAGTTAGAAGAGGATAGAAAATTGAAAAGAGGTATAAGGGAGAAACTTGGATAACAAGATAGTTTTTTTTTCCCCGTGATGTTGATTTGAGGGGTCAATATTGACCAGGACACTAAGGAGAGATTCCATACTCCTCTGTAAATATTGCCATGGGATATTTCACATCGATTTGAGACCCCATCTCCCCATGCAAACACACCGCCAGCCAATTAACCATCAATTTTTCTGTCCTTCTGCAATGCGTCATTTTTTTTCTAATTGACCTGCTGTGTTTCTGATGATATTCTCTTGCAATATGTAATTGTGAGCAAGTGCTGTCAGTTAGATTAATGATATAATTTAACTGTGTTCAATGAACTAATAATAGTGAAGGAAGGTGTTTCCACTTGTAATATCATTTTGTTCACTTCAAAGGTAAATAGACCAGAGTTGAGACAGTACAGAAGTCATTGAGGAGTTGGAATGTGAGGGGAGAGAAAATGTGTTGGAGGGGGGAGGGGAGGAGAGAGAGTTTTAAAAAAAAAAACAGACTATCTGCCACTTGCTTTCCTTCAGGTGAAAGTTGCATTTTGGGGTTGAGGAATGATTTCTCTCCTATTTTTTCACAAAATGAGATCATTGTTGCTTCAAGATTTGGCTGTTTAAATTTGTTCTTCTTTGTGCACCGTATCCCTTATTCTGTGACAAAGATTTGTTTATATAACATTCCTTTTGCAATCTTGCTATCTCGAAGTGTTTAACAACCAATTACGTTCTTTCGAAGTGTTGTGATGCCCCTTGGATGCTGCCTGAACTGCTGTGCTCTTCCAGCACCTCTAATCCAGAATCTGGTTTCCAGCATCTGCAGTCATTCTTTTTAACCATGCTGGTAATTTGCCAGCTCATTTGTGCACAGTAAGCTCTCACACAGGGAACTGATATCCGTTTTCTTTGTTGTTGGTTGAGGATTTGGTATTGGCCACAACCAGGGAAAGCTGCTTGTTCTTCAATTAAGAAAGTCTTAAAAGTGCTTTTGTTTTCAATTGAGTGATGATAGGTATCTGCATAACAACGAAGTAGAATTAATACCACGCTTCAAGGCAGCTTCAGAAGTGCAGCTCCTCCTCAGTACTGTACTCGGACATGATTTGGAGATGCCGGTGTTGGACTGGGGTGTACAAAGTTAAAAATCACGCAACACCAGGTTGTAGTCCAACAGGTTTAATTGGAAGCACACTCCGAAAGCTAGTGTGCTTCCAATTAAACCTGTTGGACTACAACCTGGTGTTGCGTGATTTTTAACTTTGTACTAGGACATGTCAGTGTAGACCTTTTTGTGCTCCAGTCTCTGGAGAGAGAATTAAAACCTCACTCTTGCAAATTAAAGGCAAAAGGGCAACCCATTGTGCTGTGACAGGTTCTGTGCATTAACTACCTTAAGGAAGAAAATCTTACTGTCAATCTTGCTAAATATTTCTGAATCTTGTCACAAATGGGGGAAGAGTTGAGAAGAGATTTAATAGTGGTATTAAGATATGAGACTTCAGTTTATGTGAAGGCATTGGCGAAGTTGGTGTTGCAGAAAAAGTTATTGGGAAATTTGGTCACAGCATTCAAAATTGATGTAGCGGTTTTGATCAAATAAGGAAGGAGAAATTGTTTCCTCTGGCGACCAGAGGGGAGAAGTTTGAAGATAATCAGGTTATCATAATTTATTTAGTTTTTTGTGATCAAGGTGGTTCATTATCTCACAGGCTTGGTGGTAGGAGATTCACAATACATTTAGCTGTGGTTCTGTTCGCCGTGGTGGACAGGCCACTATAAATGCCGGAGGAAACACCACAGAAGTGCTTCACAGGAGGCTCCCAAGCACTGAGGATGTCGTGTGGACAGGGGACGAAACGTTTGCAACAAAAACTTCCAGCTCGGCGAACAGAACCACAGCAACGAGCACCCGAGCTACAAATCTTCTCTCAAACTTTGAATTCAAGAGTAGCTTTTGAGAGGGAAAAGATCTGGAGATGTAGTCCTGATGCAGTACTGAGGCAGTGTTGTACAGTACGTGTGTTGGCAGGGGACGAAACGTTTGCAACAAAAACTTCCAGCTCGGCGAACAGAACCACAGCAACGAGCACCCGAGCTACAAATCTTCTCACAAACTTTGAATTCAAGAGTAGCTTTTGAGAGGGAAAAGATCTGGAGATGTAGTGCTGAGGCAGTGTTGTACAGTACAAGGTGTCATCTTTTTCAATATGATATCAAACCCAGGTCCCATCTCGCCCTTGAAATGGATGTAAATGATCGCAGCACTAAAACAAAAGCAGAGGCAAAAGTGAGGACTGCAGGTGCTGGAAATCAGAGTCTAGATTAGAGTGGTGCTGGAAAAGCACAGCCGGTCGGCAGCATCCAAGGAGTAGGAAAATCGGCGTTTTGGCCAAAAGCCCTTAATCAGGAATGATGCAGGGGAGTGACAATGGTGTCTGGCCAAATACTCATCTCTCAGTGGATATTACGAAAGAACAGATGATCTCATCACTATTTTATACCTGTTGGGGGAAGACTTTTTTGTGTACAAGTTAACAGCTCTGTTTGTTGCACTGTAATAATGACTGCACTTAAAGTATTTTGGCTGCAAAGCGGCTTGAGAGTGCTCAAGGTTGTGAAAAGGTGATACTGAAATGGAAATCTTGATTTTTACAAATACTGGAAAAACTGAGGACAGCATTGCTGGGCAATTAGAAAGAAAACCAAGGGTTTGGCAATAACTGGAGTGGAGAACATATCAAAGAGTCAGGATTAGCAGGTTGGGCCAAATAGCCACCACCTGAGCTGTGTAGGCTTGTGACAAAGATTGGCTTCTCTTAAAGATTGCCAGATTATGAAAGAGAGGTGAGATTTAGAAATATATATTTTACAGATCAGGCTTCCCAGATGTAATGTTAGGCACTATTCTCAATTCCATCATTCAAGGCTTTTGTAATAGCTTGCAAGTTACATTAAAGTTCAGTAAAATCATGATGTTTGTGTCGAAGTATCCAGGGAGGACGTCCTTGGTATAGAGTATTGTTTAAAATTTCCTTCCTGTGTTTCACCTCACCACTGCCCCTCTTCCCTGAATTCTCCCAAGTTGAATGTTTGTTTGTTAGGATGCATTTTGGATTGTAGTTTTGTTGAAGCAGAGTTAATTTAAGTGTGGTGCACTGTTGTTGTTGTTACCCCTCACCTCAGCAAAACCTCTTCAGAGTGAACTGTTTTCTGTGAATTTGCAGTCAAGCAATCCAGCAACCTGATATTATCCACTCACCGCAATAAGATTCTGGATGCCTCTTATGGTCAAAAGGTTTATCCACTGTAACAATTGCTTGCTGATTTGATTAAATTTCTGTTAGTAGTGCATGGCTAGTGAATGGTATGTCTACTTTATTTCCCCAGAAATGTGCCCTGTACATAAAATAGCTAAAGTACATTTGAAAAGCTTTCAACTTGGATATTACGAGAAGTGCAGCAACAAACTTTCCTCCACTGAAGATGTACTCTGAGGTGCCTCCATACAATTGCACTACCTGTGGCATTTACAACATGCATTTTGCTTTCTACTGAATGTAGAAAGGGTTCTGTAGGTTACAGCTCCTCCATGCATTATGGCTTGAAAGGAAGAAAAGAGAATTGTATTTGTTTTTTCATAACAATAGGACAGCTGTAAATGCTCAGTTTTGGATTACTGATACATTCTTACTATTGTGCTGTAAGATATATAATTTTTACTTAGCAAGTTCTTACAAACAGCACTACAAAAATGACCAGATTATTAGTTTTAAGTGTTAATTTGAAGAATAAATATTGGTGAGAACTCCTTTGAATATTTTTGGTATGATTTGGTTGATACAAAAATATTCTGTGCTGAGCTAAAGAAAATGTTAGCTTTATTGGAAGACCTCTTCCTGTGGCTACATCTTGAGGTTGTCAGAGATAGCCAGTTCCTGGGAAATGATGTCACCTTCTGTAATGTATACATATTGCACAGTTAGAACGAGTCTTTTTCTTGTTACATCTCTGACTCTTGTTTTTGTGTTGCAAAGGTCAAGCAAACCAACAACTTTAGTGTATTGCAATCTTTGGACTTGTTTCCTTCACTGAGGGCCCCTTTGTCCTGAAAAAGGATTGTCAGTGGGCGGCACGGTGGCACAGTGGTTAGCACTGCTGCCTCACAGTGCCAGAGACCCAGGTTCAATTCCTGCCTCAGGCGACTGGCTGTGTGGAGTTTGCACATTCTCCCCGTGTCTGCGTGGGTTTCCTCCGGGTGCTCCGGTTTCTTCCCACGTCCAAAGATGTGCAGGTCAGGTGAATTGGCCATGCTAAATTGCCCGTAGTGTTGGGTAAGGGGTAAATGCAGGGGTATGGATGGGTTGCGCTTAGGCGGGGCGGTGTGGACTTGTTGGGCCGAAGGGCCTGTTTCTACACTAAGTAATCTAATCTAATCTAATCTAGTCACTGATGTATTGTCATGTTTCCCAGATCGTCCTTGTCCTCGGGTTTGAGTGCTGCAGGTGATTGCTCAGTCTCTGTTGTGCAGGAGGGGAATTGCTGCTTGACTCGGGTTCAGGTCGTCATCTAGATTGATGGGTGAAAGCGACATTGCTGGCTGCGTTAGTAGAGTTGATAAAGACCAAACGAACTGCGGATGCTGTAAATCAGAAACCGAAATTGCTGGAAAAGCTCAGCAGGTCTGGCAGCATCTGTGAAGAGTAATCAGTTAACGTTTTGGGTCTGGTCAAGAGATTTCTGATGAAGGGCTTCTGCCGAAATGTCTTTTTTTTTTTTTTGTTTTTCTTCCCTGCTGCCTGACCTGACCACCTCCTGTGCTTTTCCAGCACCACACTCTTGACTCTAATCACCAGGAGCTACCGTCCTCCCTTTTCGTCCCATTTTGAGCTTGGTGACCCTTCCTGTGAACTGTGGCATTTGGAGGGAGGGTCACTAGATCTGAAATATTAATTCCGATTTCTCTTTAGATGCTGCCAGATCTGCTGAACTTTTCCAGCAATTTCCTTTGTCAGTTGAGTTGACTGACTGACTGCAAGGGGCTGAAAGTTGCATCTGTCTGGTAATTAGTCTGTTTTATCTCTGTGTTTCCAATATATCTTTGGGCAAGACTGTGTGGGTGTCGTCTGTTTAACCACTTGCCCGGATTGAAACTGGCTCTCTGCATTGGGTTCTGGCAGATTTTATGGAATTCCTTTCCTCCAAAAGGCACTGGATGCAAATCCCTCCTGTCTCCCTCCTGTCTCCCTCCTGTCTCCCTCCTGTCTCCCTCCTGTCTCCCTCCTGTCGGTCAAATATTAGCAGGGATATGCAGTTGAGGTTAATATCAGAGCAGCTATTACCCTATTGAATGGCAAAAGGTTCAAAGGGCTAAATAGCCTACTGTGTTCTTTGTTCCTAAGAGCTTTGTATTATTTCCTTCACATCTTTTCCCTCCCTCTGTCAAATCTTCAGTTTGTAATTGTGGCATGACTGCATGTTTGGGCACTAAGTTGAATTGTTATCTTCCAGTGAGAAGTTTGAGGTGCTGGACTGTTTTGGAGTGGAGTTGAATGATTGCTTGGAAGACCATGTTAGACACAACCATTTTTTTGACAACACTGTTTAGCCTCCACTTTCAGGTTCACTGTTGTCTTGAGAGGACCTTTGGTGAGATGCAAGTCTGGGCAAATCTGTACAATGTTGTGAACTGTTGTGAGTATTGATTGTTGCACTGCAGACCATTGTCTGAGATTAAAAGGCCTGTGACTTGACATGTTGTAAAAAATCTTATTCTGTGACTGTAATCATTGCTTCAATATTGTGACCCTGCAGTTGTTTGAATCATGTTGATCTGTAACAATAGACTATGATTAAGAAAATCTTATCTCCGTTTGAGATGTTTATCCCAAATTATCAGGTTAGAAAAGCAGATGACATCAAGAGTTCACTTGCATCCTGACAATGAATAGCTCAATAACTCCCCTTAATATCTTTTCTCTTCTAATGTTTGGTGATCATTTCTCTCAAACAGATAGTGAGAGTGGCAGCTTTTGACCTCAAGGCCACATTTGACCATGTGTGGCATCAAAGAGCTGAGTGGAAAACTCTCCACTAGTTGAGAGTCCTACTTGGCCACGTAGGGATATGGATTTGATTGTTGGAGCTCAGTCATCTCAGCCTCAGGACATGTCTGCAGGAGTTCCTCAGGGTAGTGTCCTAAGTCCAACCATCTTCATCTGCTTCATCAATGACCTTCCCTCCTTCATCACATAAAGAGTGGGGATATGCAATCTTTGGTAAACAATGTTCAACACTTTTTGCCTCTACTCAGGCACTGAAGTGGTCCATGCTCAAATACAACCAGATCTGGACAATATCCAGGCTTGGACTGACAAGTGGCAAGTAACATTCACGGCAAATACCAATCGCTATCTCAAGTCAATCTAATTGATATTCAATGGTATCTCCATCACTGAAACCCCCACAATCATCATCCTGGGGTTACCATTGTCCAAAAACTCATCTGGACTTGTTACAAGATTAGATCTGACAGTGGGAAGACTCCGGTGAGTAACTTGCCTCCTTACAACACCGATGCTCAGTAGCAGAAATATGTAGAATCTACAAGAAGCATTTTGGAGATTGGGCAAAATCCTTAGGCAGCACTTTCCAAACCCATGAGCACTTCTATCCAGAAAGACTAAGGTGTCAGATACATGTGAACTCCTCCACCTCCAAGTTCCCTTCCAAGCCACTCACTGTCCTGACTTGGAAATTTGTCAGCTTTCCTTTCACTATTAATGTATTAAAATCCTGGAATTCCCTCCCTAACTGCATTTGTGGGTCTATCTACAGCACATTGATTACAGCAGTTTAAGAAGGCAGCTAACCACCACATTCCCAAGGGTAACGAAGGACTGGCTGCAGCCAGCCAGAGATGCCCATACACTGAGAGTAGATAAATGGAAAAATAAAATCCTTCTCCTGAGTCCAAAACATAGTACTATGTAAAACCTTCATGATTTTATATTCTGTATTTTTTGATCATGGGCTGAAACAGAATTGTTTTAAAACCAAGAGTTGTGAAGGAATTGGTGCACTTTCATTTTTTTAAAATGAAGTTACTGATATGACTGTGTAGTGTTTATATTACTAGTTTTTTCAAGCATAAGGGGAATGTGTTTGCAGATGGCCGCATCAGGGTGTGTATACAAATTGAGATTTGGCCAGCAGTCAGTAACTAGCATCCGCAAATGGTCACAAATGTACATGGTCATGAGGGCCATAGGTTTCTAGCCATCAATAAGGTCACCCCTCAACTCGTGTGTCAATAGAAAAAATCCCAGCCTTTCCAGTCTATTGTTTATATCTCAAACCCTCCATTCCCAGTAACAATCTGGTAAATCTTTGAACCCTGTCCAGTTTAATAATATCCTTCCTATAGTAGGGTGACCAGACTGCAGACAGTACTCTAGAAGAGGCCTCACAATTGTCCTGTATAACCTCCAACATGACATCCCAACTCTTAAACTCTTCAGGTCCGAGCTTTGAAGGCAAGTGTGCTAAATGCTGTGCTAACCACCCTGTCTACCTGTAATGCAAATTTCAAAGGATCATGGCTAAAATCTTCTCCAACAACTTATCCACGACTGACGTCAGACTCTCAGGCCTACGGTTTCCAAGCTTCTCCTTTTTATAGCCTTGCTTAAATAATAGCACAATGTTACCATCCTTCAGTCCTCAGGTACTTCACCTGTGGTTATAGATGATACAAATGTTTCTGCTAGGGGCCCCACAATTTCCTCAATTTCCCCTGAGCCAAGACATATTAAATGGATAGCTGTTTGAGATATTCCACAGACTTGGTGGGCAGAGAAGCCATTTCCTTGTTGTAAAATATTGAGATTCTATCATGAATCTGGAGAGCAACTCTGACTTACCTAGTGGTTAAATGGGTCGAAGATCTTCCTGATGAAGAGCTTACGCTCAAAACATTGATTCTCCTACTCCTTGGATGCTGTCTGTCCGGCTGTGCTTTTCCAGCACCACAATCTTTGACTTTGATCTCCAGTATCTGCAGTCCTCACTTTCTCCCTAGTGGTAAAATGGGCCTGTTATCTAGAGTTAAATGACATTGGTCCATTATTGATTATTGGCACATACCCAAGGGTTGAAAATGGGTTGCTGGAAAAGCACAGCAGGTCAGGCAGCATCCAAGGAGCAAGAGAATCGACGTTTCGGGCATGAGCCCTTCTTCAGGAGCCCTTTCTCCTAGAAGACATACCCAAGGATAGTGTCTTTTCACTGACTCCTTATGGTTCAAATTAATAGACTGCATATCATCAGTTTAATGAGATGTAAAAATAAAATAAGCCTTTGGCCTCTTTGCTGTTTCACTGGTGCACAACATACAGAAGAGTGACTAGCAAGTAATGATCTTTGACAGAGCAAGAACAAACGCTGTAAATAGTCCTGACCCATCCATCCTGGGATTATTACTGAATCTCTGTGGGTGGACAAAACTGCATGTTCTCCTTTTTTAACTGCAAATAGAAGCAATTGAAATGTAACACAGGAAAACTAATCATTATCAATTGACTTGTTTTGTAAACTAAAATATTTTAGGCACTGCTTGATATGGAGCATACTAAAAATAGTGGGTTTTTTTGTGATTTCTTTCTCTCCTCTGCCATCTTCTCAGTCCACTTAGACGTTGTGATGTTGAGAAGCATTTTGGTGAACAGAGTAGTGGAAATTTGGAATTTGTTGTTTGAAAACTTTTGGGGAGTGTCAATGGAAAATTTCCAAATTCATTTGTAGATTTGTAATCAAAGTAGTTAGAGGAACAGATGGGTTTTGTGGAAACAAAAGACTCACGATTGGTGTGTTGCCTCCCAGGTGCTAGGGTTTGTGATGTCTCTGATCGTGTTTTTGGGATCTTTGAGGGGAAGGGGGAGCAGCCCCAAGTCGTGGTCCACATAGGCACCAACGACATAAGTTGAAGAAAGGTGGGGATCTAAGGCAGAAATTCAGGGAGCTATAACAAAGAGTTGTTATCTCTGGTTTGTTGCCTAAGTCACGTGCTAGTGAAGTGAGGAACAGGGAGAGAGTGGAGCTGAACACATGGCTGCAGGGATGGTGTAGGAGGGAGGGCTTTGGATTCTTGGATAGTTTGACCTCTTTCTAGGGAAGGTGGGACCTCTACAAACAGGATGGCCTTCACCTGAACCAGAGGGGTACCAATATCCTGTGGGTGGGGGAGAAGGGTGGGGGGAGGAGAATTTTGCTAATGCTCTTCTGGGAGGGATTTAAACTAATGCAGCAGGTGAACAGGAACCTGAATTGTACCTCCAGCGTACAGGAGGTTGAGGGTAGTGAGGTCATGAGTGGATGTTGGTTTGAAATGTGTGTGCGTCAATGCCAGAAGCATCTGGAATAAGGTGGGTAAACTTGTAGCATGGGATGGTACCTGGACATTTGATATTTTGGCCATTTCGGAGACATGGATAGAGAGGGGACAGAAATGGTTGGTGGTTGCAGGTTCCAGGATTTAGATGTTTCAATAAGAATAGAGATGATCGTAAGGGTGGGGGGAAAGGGGGGGGAAAAGAGAGTGGCCTTGTTAATCAAGGATAATATTACAGCAACTGAGAATTTTTGCAACCCATCCACTGAGGTAGTTTGTGCTGAGCTTAGAAAACTCCGTGACCTCTGCTTTCCTGTTTCTATCAGCCTCCAAATTGTTCCAGGGATGTAGAGGAAAGGACAGCAACAATGATGCTTGTTGGAGCAAAAGTAACAGGGTAGTTCTTCTGGGGACTTTAACTTCCCCAACATTGACTAGGAGTACTATAGTTCAAGTAGTTTAGATGGGTCCGTTTTTGTTCGATGTGTGCAAGAGGGAGTTCTGACAGTAAGTAGATGGAGGTGAGGACTGCAGATGCTGGAGATTAGAGTCAAGATCCGAGTGGTGATGGAAAAGCACAGCAGGTCAAGCAGCATCTGAGGAGCAGGAAAGTCGACGTTTTGGGTAAAGCCACTCTAATCTTGACACCGTATTTAGGCAGGCCAACAAGGGGTGATGCCATATTGAATTTGGTGCAGGGGAATGAACCTGGCCAGGTATTAGATTTTGGAGGTAGGGAAGCACTTTGACGATAGCGACCATAATTCAGTTATGTTTACAATAGTAATGGGCAGGGATAGGCATATATCACCAGGAAAGAGGTACAACTGGGGGAAAGGCAATTCTGATGTGATTAGGCAAGATTTAGGATGCATAGAATGGGGAAGGAAACTACAGGGGATGGACACACTTGAAATGTGGAGCTTATTCAAGGAACAACTACTGCGAGTCCTTGATTAAATATATACCTATCAGGCAGGGAGGTAGTTGTTGAGAGAGGGAGCCATGGTTTACTAAAGGAGTTGAATCTCTTGTCAAGAAGGAGGAGGAGGCGTGAAGGCTCAGTTAGGGAGCATGAGAGTTATAAGTTAGCCAGAAAAGATTTAAAGAGGGCTAAGAGGAGCCAGGAGATGAGAAGCAGTTGGCTGTTAGGATCAAGGAAAAGCCTTGAGAGGGAAAGGAGCAGTTACTGAGGGAAGATATTTAATTGAGGAAGAGTGTCATAATTTCCTATCAGACAGGAGTTGGGAAGTACAGACTGGGAGCAATTGTTCCACAGGGCATAGCAAACATGTGGAGACTGTTTTGAGGAGCAATTGTTGCGAGTGATGCACGAATTTGTTCCTGAGGCAGGTAAGAAGGGGTAAGATTAAAGAACGTTGGATGATGAGAACAGAGGAGCTTCTCATCAAAAGGAAGAAGGCAGCTTATGTAGTGTGGAGGAAGCAAGGATCTAGCGCAGCTTTAGAGGACTAGGCTTGTTAGAAAGGTGCTCAGAAATGGATTGAGAAGAGCCAGGAGGGAGCATGTAAAAGGCCTGGCAAGAAAGATTAGGGAGAACACAAAGGCATTTTACTCATACATCAGGCATAAGAATGATCAGAGAGAAGGTAGAACCGATCAGGAATAGCGTAGGGAACTTGTGTGGGGAGTCTGAGCAGATAAAGGGAGCCCTAAATGAGTTTTTTGCTTTGCTTTGGTTTTCACTAAGGAAAGGGACCTTGTTGTGAAAGAGGACTTTGAGGAGCTAGGTTACAGGCTTGATCAAGATTTATGTACTGGAAATTTTGGCAAACGCTAAGATTGATAAGTCCCAGATTTATAGACCAGATTTAACCCAGGCTGCTCTGGGAAGCAAGGAAGAAAGTTGCTAAGCCACTGGCAACGATCTTTTGCCTTCTCACTCTCCACGGGAGACGTACCGGAGGATTGGAAGGTGGCGAACATTGTTCCTCTTTTCAAGAAGGGTAATATGGAAATCCCTGGCAATTACAGATCAGTCAGTCTTGTGTCTGAAGTCAGCAAAGTTTTTTTGGAAAGAATTCTGAGGCATAGGATTTATGACTATTTGGCAAAGCATAGCGTGATTAAAGGCAGTCAGCATGGTTTTGAGAGAGGCAGGTCATGCCTCACAAATCTTATTGAGTTTTTTGAGAAGGTGATGAGACCGGTCAAGCAGTGGATGTGGTGTACATGGACTTCAGTAAGGCATTGATAAGCTTCCCCATGGTAGGCTCATTCATGGGATACAGGGACATTTGGCTGACTGAATTCAAAATTCGTTGACTGACTGACAGAAGGCAGAGAGTGGTTATAGATGGAAAGTATTCTGCCTGGAGGTCAGTGTTGAGTGGTGTCCCACAGGGCTCTGTTCTTGGGCCTCTGCTCTTTGTAGTTTTTATAAAATGACTTTGAGGAGGTTGAGCGTGGGTTAGTAAATATGCTGATGATAGAAAAGTTGAAGGTGCCATTGATAGTATCGAGGGCTAATGTAGGCTGCAGCATGACATAGACAGATGCAGAGCTGGGCTGAGAAGTGGCAGATGGATTTCAACCTGGATAAATGTGCAGTGATGCATTCTTGAAGGTCGAACTCGAATGCTGAATATAGGATTAAAGACCGGATTCTTGGCAGTGTTGAGAAACAGTGGGATCTTGGTGTCAAAGTACATAGTTGCCACCCAAGTGGATAGAGTTGTTAAAAAAGCATTTGGTGTTTTGGTTTCATTTAACAGGGGCATTGAGTTTAAGAGCCATGAGGTTTTGTTACAGCTCTACAAGTCCCTGGTGAGACCACACTTGGAATATTATGTCCAGTTCTTGTTGCTCTACTATAGGAAAGATACAGAGGCTTTGGAGACGGTGCAAAGAAGGTTAACTAGGATGCTGCCTGGACTGGAGGGGTTGCCTTATGAAGAAAGATTGACTGACTAAGTTTGGACTTTTTTCTCTGGAGAGAAGGAGAAAGAGAGGAGACCTGATCGAGGTATACAAGATAATGAGAGGAATAGATAGTCAATAGCCAGAGACTTTTGCCCAGGGCAGGATTGACTGGCATGAGGGGTCATAGTTTTAAGACATTTGGAGATGTATATAGAGGGGACGTCAGAGGAAGGTTCTTTATGCAGAGAGTTGTGAATGGATGGAATGCGTTACCGGTGGTGGTGGAAGCAGAGTCATTAGGGACACTTAAGCGACTGCTGGACATGCACATGGATAGCAGTGAATTGAGGGGTGCATGTAGATTGTTGTTTTATTTTACATTAGGATTAATCCTAGGCACGACATTGTAGGCCGATGGGCCTGTTCTGTGCTGTACTATTTTACATTCTATGAAAACCCTAAGGCTTTCTACAGGTATATTGAGAATAAAAGAATGACTAGGGCCAATCAAAGATTGTAGTGGAAAGTTCTGTGTGCAATCTGAGGATATAGGGGAAGCGCTGAATGAATACTTTTTTCATTAGTATTCACATTGGAAAAGAGCAATGTTAGTGAGAATACGGAGATACAGGCTACAGGATTAGATGGGTTTGAGGTTGGCAAAGAGGAGGTTTTAGCAATTTTGGAAGATCTGAAAATACATAAGATCCCTGGGCCAAAAGGGATTTATCCTCCGATTTTCAGGGAAGCCAGGGAGGAAATCGCAGAGCCTTTGGCTTCGATCTTTGTCATTATTGTCAACAGGAGTAGTGCCAGAAGACTGGAGGATAGCAAATGTTGTTCCCTTGTTTCAGAAGGGGAGTCAGGACAACCCTGGTAATTATAGACCAGTGAGCTTTACTTCAGTTGTGGGTAAGGTGTTGGAAAAGGTTGTAAGAGATTGGGATTTACAATCATCTGGAAATGGAATGATTTGATTAAGGATAGTCAACACTGTTTTGTGAAGGGTAGGTTGTGCCTCACTAACCTTATTGAGTTCTTTGAGAAGGTGACAACAGGTGGATGAAGGTAAAGCAGTTGATGTGATGTATATGGACTTCAGTAAGGCATTTGATAAGGTTCCATATGGTAGGCTATTGCACAAAATACGAAGTTTCAGTATTGAAGGTGATTTTAGTGGTTTGGATCAGAGATTGTCATCTTTCAGCTAGCCAGGGTGGTGGTTGATGGGAAATGTTCATCCTGGAGCTCAGTTACCAGTGGTGTGCCGCAAGGATCTGTTTTGGGGCCACTGGTGTTTGCCATTTTTATAAATGATCTGGATATGGGCATAGAAGGATGGGTTAATAAATTTGTGGATGACCCCTAAGGTAGGCAGAGTTCTGGATAGTGCCAAAGCATGTTGTGGGCTACAAAGGGACATAAGATGCAGAGCTGGGCTGAGAAGGGGCAGATGGAGTTTAATGCGGAAAAGTGAGGTAGCTCACTTCGGAAGAAGTAACAGGAATGCAGAACTGGTTTAAGATAAAATTCTTGGCCATGTAGATGAACAGAGATCGCGGTGTGTCCTAGTGCATAAATCCCCAACAGTTGCCACTCGGGTTGATGGTGTTGTTAAGAAGGCCTAATAAAGGATTGGCATTTATTGGTAGGGGGATTGAGTTTTGGAGCCATGAGGTCATGCTTCAGCTGTAGAAGGCACTGGTAAAGCCCGGCCTGGAGTATTGTGTACAGTTCTGGTCACCGCATTAAAAGGAGGATGTGGAAGCTTTGGAAAGGGTGCAGAGGAGATTTACTAGGATGTTGCCTGGTACGGAAGGAAGGTTTTGCGTGAAAAGGCTGAGGAAACTGCGGCTGTTTTCATTGGAGAGAAGAAGGTTAAGAGGTGACTAAATTGAGATGGAAACGATAATCTGAGGGTTTGATGGGGTGGGTCATGAGAGCCTTTTTCTTCGTGAAGGCTAACATGAGGGACATAGTTTTAAATTAAGGAGTGATGGTTTAGGTCAGATCTTAGGGGTAGTTTCTTTACTCGGATAGTAGGGGTGTGGAATGGCCTGCCTGCAACCGTAGTAGACTTGCCGATATTAAGGGCATTTAAATGGGCATTGGACATACATATGCATGATAATAGAACGGTTAGATGGGCATCAGATTAGTTTCACAGGTTGGCACAACATTGAGGACCGAAGGGCCTGTAATGTGCTGTAACGTTCTATGTTCTGTGTATTAAGAGACAAAACAAGTAAATGGACCCAAGATGCAAGTCAATTAGTCTCTTTGACAGAGACCAGGCATGAAGGACTGAATTGCCTCTCCCCACTCCTGTGATGCATGATTTGAGACCGATTGCCATGGAGAAGCAGAGTTGTGGAATTTGATCCAAAAATCTCAATTTTGTCAAAGAAATGTTTTTTTGACATTTCTTCAACCATAGATGAGTAATCCTAATTGTACTATAAAATGGTGAAATTATCAAAAATCTCTGCTAAATCCAGGTCTGTATTTGAAACAAAGTTCAATTTTAATCAGTTCTCGTAATTCAGTGTCCTTGCTGTTGAATTAGCTAAAATACTGATGAATGTTTGTGTTTTATAAGTGTGGATAAAGTTAACATTGATTTGTGGTGCATCAGAATTCTTTATAAAAATTCATGGTCTGTGACTTGCTGCTTTCTCTCTGTCTTTCCCTCTCCCATCATTTTTTAAATCACATTTTGTATTAGTCAATTCATTTCCCCCCCCCCCCCCCCTACAAATTCGATCACCTTGATTTCATAGAATCATAATGTTGAAGCAGGCCATTCGGACAATCAATCCACACTGGCCTTCCGACAAGCATCCCACCCATGTCCCATGTCCACCCCCCCTCCCTATTCTTGTAACTCTGTATTTTCACCTCACCTATATACCCCTGGACATTACAGGCAAGTTAGCATGGCCAATTCACCTAACCAGCACGTCTTTGGACTGTGGGAGGAAACCGAAACACCCGGATGAAATCTCTGCAGACATGGGGAGAAATGTGCTAATTCAACACAGTTGCCCAAGGCTGGAATCGAACTCTGGTCCCTGGCACAAAGACAGCAGTGCTAACCACTGTGCCACCATGCTGCCCACAACCATCTTAATGATTATCTCTGATTCCAATTATTGATCCACTTGCCTCCTAATGCGGTTCAGTTTAAGATTTTGACCTGTGTGCTATCTTGTGTTCATTCTCAATTTGATCGTTGATTTCCCTCATTGCTGGCCACCATCTTCACTCCAGATTATCAGCATTCCAGTGCTCCAGTCCCTGGAGTCTTGAGCTATGTTGATGTAGAGGTTACTAAGTGTGTGCCTTCCCAACATCAGCTCTACACCCCTAAAATCTTGCCTTTGCCCCATCTTTAGTGTGCTTCTGCAATGGGGAATGTAAACAGATTCTTCTGTGTCTGTTTGTGATGATTCTTGACTGTCTACCAAAGTGTTTATGCCCATCTTCAAATTTTTTGTCACTCAAATACAATTGTTCAGCATAAAATGGATTTTTTTTTTCCAAAGCCTCTGTGACCTTTTCTAAATTGCTCATGGGCCTTAACATTTTAATCTTTAAATAAAAAAACCCGAAAGAACTGCAGATGCTGGAAATCGGAAGCCAAAACAGAAATTGCTGAAACATCTCAGCAGTTCTGGCAGACCCGGTTCTAAAGCAGGGTCACTGGATCTGAACCGTTAATTCTGATTTCTCTCCAAAGATACTGCCAGAACTGCTGGGATTTTTTTCCCTAGCAATTCTGGTTTTTGCTGTATTTTAATCTTTGTGGACCCTTCTGGAATTAATCCTGAAGTCTTGCTAACCCTATGTTTTATCCAGTGATTCTCACCACGTGTTAACAGAACAGTTTGTTTCTGGTATCTTCAATGATGGAAGGTTTAAAGAAATCATAAAATGATGCAACACAGAAGGAGGGCATTTGGTCTGTCATAACTGTGCTGATCCTTTAAAAGATCTATCCAAGTTGTGTCTTAACCCACTGTCCTGCAAATCCTTGCAAGTATAGATCCGATTTATTTTAACAATTTCTCTTTATTTACCCTGTCAAATAAAAAGTGCGTTTTACTAAGTGTTCATAAGTTTGAACACTCCTGCCAAAATCAAAATACCATGACAATTACAAAACTGACATCTGAAAGTTTGATAGTGTTTACCTTTTTCAGTGACTGAATAAAGCAATATACCCAGTTGTCCCGTTACAACATGTATTGCTCCAAAAAGTAGAAATAGTTTCTCTCAAACCAAGCAATGTAAGACAAAAACACCCCCAATAAATTCAGCAGGGAATTAAAGTGAAAGCTTTGTCTTGTGAATGGTGAGAATGTGAAATTTGCTACCACAGCCCGTGGTTGAGGAAATAATTTAAGGGAAGCTTAAAACAGAAGCTTCCCTTAAGGGAAATCAAGATGCCTGTGAAGAGATGGTGCAGCACAGTGGCTCAGTGGTTAGCACTGTTGCCCTACAGTGCCAGGGACCTGGGTTCGATTCCCACCTCTGACAACTGTCAGTGTAGAGTTTGCACATTTTTCCCATGTGTCTGTTGTGGGTTTCCTCCCTAGGTGCTCCGGTTTCTTCCTCCAACCAGAAGATGGTCAGGTGAGCTGGTCATGCTAAACTGCCTATAGTGTTTAGGGATGTGGAAGTTAGGTGAATTAGTCAGGGGAAATGTAGAATTATAGGGTAAGGGATTGGGTCTAGGTGGGATACTCTTTGGTGGGTCGGTGTGGATTGTTTCCACACTGTAGGGATTCTATGAGAACAGGGATAGAGGCACCAAGAAAGAGGCATGGTGAGAAATAGGTGAAGCATTAACATATGAGCATGGACTAGTTAGTCTGACCTATTTCTCTATTGCAAAATTCTTTGTCGCAACACTCTTGGCCGAAATTTTCATCAGGTTCCACAGCTAGAATTTAAGAATTTTTACCCAGGCCATTTTTAATTTTTTTTAAAAAAAAAACAAGCCTGTCCATAGTCATTCAATAAGTGCGTTGATGTTAAGCCTGGGGCAGTTGAGTGGGTGTTCCAATTCCACATCCCCTGATTTGCATTCCCTTTTGGAGAAGGATCAGGTGGAGTAATGTTTGTGCTTGTCATGACTCCTGCAGTGACTGGTTGGGTTCAGGGAAGAAAACCAAGGAAACTCACTCAAGGCAGGAAAGGTCCTTCTGCCCCACCCTTCTTTGTTTTATTTTACATTTAGCGAGCATTGCTGTTTTTACACTTCAAACAGGATTTATTCATTTCCCTGGACAGGAACTGTAATCAGGAGGAATCCAAGTAAATAAGGAAGGACATAGGGTCATTACGAATGGGGGAAGCCATTCCATCCCTTATCCTGCTCCACCATTCGATTTGATTATGATTGATCTGACCCTTTTTTTTTTTAACCACTCCAACTTATTGTTTATATCTGAATTAAAATATCATCTATCATGAAAGCTCTAATTCTCACCCAGCATCTATAGCCTTCAGTGAGAAACAGCTTATCATATTTTCATACCCTTCCCATTTTTAAAACAAAAAGTGTGTTTTACGAAGTGTTCTGATTTTGATTTTAATTTCCTTTAGCCTCATTCTAGATTCCCTCATTAGATCAAATAGGATGGTTGCATATCATTTATCTCCACTTTTTAGAATTTTTCTTGTTCCGACCACCCTCAATCTCGTGAATTCAAGTCGGTGTAAGTCTCATGATGTAACTATCTTGGTCAAATCTTAATTTATTATCTTTTAATGGAAATGCTGGTGTGTGACAAGATTCCTGCAAAAAAATTCAATGTTTGTGTTATTAACATTTGAGTAGTCAGCTGTGGTCCATTGAATTATACACACTTGCCTCGGAGTCTAGAAGCCATGTGTTCAAGCCTCCCTCCAGACACTTCAGCTCGCCAGCCTAAATTTTATTTGATGAAAGGAGTGCTGCAATGCCTGAGGTCCCATATTTTGGATGGGACACCGAAAGCAAGGCCCTGTCCTCCTCTTAGCATGGCTGTATTGGATCCTTTTGGCTGCATTTTGTGCAACAGCAGTTAAATGTTTCCCTCCTGTATTAATCAATAGCAATGAAGTAGGTTATCTGTTCATTATCTCCCTGATGTTTGTGAGATCGTGCTTATGCACAAATCAGCTGCTGTGCTTACTTCATTACAGTAGTTTTTAGATGGCCTGAAACGATGAAATGTGCAATGTTAATTTGAACACTCATTCCCTGCTGTTCACTTGGTTCTTTTTCATTTCACTATTTGTTCTTCCCTCTATTTTGAATCACCACCTTGTCTTCCATCTAGTCCTAGTTCATCCCTCTCCCTTTGTGCTCTCACTCTCCCTTCCCGTGTGTGTCTGTGTCTGTCCGTCTCTCTCTCTCTCTCTCTCCCTCTTTTTCTCTCTCTCTCTCTCTCTCTCTCTGCTTCACTCCCTACTCACACCATTTTGTTTTATCTTTTTTTTCTCTTTTAATCTTTCCTTTTTGCTTTATCTGTGTAGAAAGCAGAAACATTAATATTTAAACAGTTGAGCTTTGAGGGTAGAGTGCTGTTGGATAGTGACCTAGAATGTCGGTGCCCTGTGGAACAGCACTTAGCAAATAGTGTGTTTAAACTGTAATGCCACATCATTCCAGTGCAAGTCTCAAGTGATTAATTACACTGAACCCATGCGGAGCTCTGGTCTAACTGTGTACTTTTCAGTGCAAGTCGCATCACTGAACCCCAGGGGAGACCTTCAAAGATTGGAGGTAAGTGAAGGATGTTCTGCTACAGAGATTGTGCAAGCAGCAGTTTGTGTGGATTCCTCCCAATCTCGGGATGGGGTTTTAATTCAGGTCCAGCCTTTCAGGGTTTAATGCCCTGTGTCTGAGCGTCCAGCTAATAAAAAGAAACAAAAGCTGCAGCCGCTTGGATGAGCCAGATGTCTCTGGCTTACTGTGAGCACTGAGGGAAACTTCCTCAGAGTGGGAAGCCTGATATTTGTGCAGTTGAAGGAAAGGTTCTGGAGTTTAGCCCTTATTTAAAGGCTACTCTCTTTATGCTCATTAAAAAGCTGACTGAATGGTATGCCAGCCAAAGTCTGATGCTTGAATCTTGATGTAATTGACAGGCTGCTTGCAAATGTTGGGAGTTTAATGTTTTGAAAGACAGCAATTTAATGCAGAATAAAAATACAGCGTCTGTCTTTAATAGTTTTACCTTTTCTAGTTTTTACTCTGTCTATGCAAGCATATGAACAAGCCTCTCTTCGTCTTTTCATTTCACACTCAATGCTCAATATTTCTGCTTTACAGGCATTCTTTGTACCTTTCTTACATTATTCAACTCTCTCCCACCATGCATTCTTTCTTCTCATACTCGCTCCTTTTTTTTCTTTCTTTCTTCTCCCCCCCCCCCCCCCCCTTTCCTATTACTTTTTATATCCATCCCATTTACATCATTTTACTGTCACTCTCTCCCCTTTTTTTCTCTCATTCACTATCTTTCCCTTTGTCTTTCTACTTGAGTTGAAGAGGGGAATCCATTTCAAGATCAGTGCTTTTATTTCTTAATTTATCAAACGTGCAATCCTCTATCTGTAAGTCCTAAGTTTTATTACTTTATTTCCAGCATTCTGGACTGAAACAGCTTTGCTGAAATTGGATATTTTCCCTTGTGCAGTTTTCAAGCTTACAAGCACAACCTTTAAGTGGGTAGCAATCCGGCCCTATGTCTGTGTTGGGGTTTTGAGCCCCACTCGAAAAGTTTAAGGATAAAACTGAATCCGCTGCAGCTGTGAGAGAGTGTTGCACTGTCAGAGAGCCACATTTCAAATAAGACATTAATGAGATCAAGTCTGATTCCTCAAGACTCCAATTCCTAAGAGATCCCAAGGCATTATTTTGGAGATCAGGTGAATTATCCCAGAGTTCAAAGTAATATTTCTGCCTCAAATTATACTTCAAAAGTCTGGATATTTACCATAGTACTGTTCAGGTTGTAGTTTGCTCGCTGAGCTGGTAGGTTTGTTCTCGGACGTTTTGTCACCATGCTAGGCAACATCATAAGTAAGCTTCTGGTGAAGCACTGGTCTTCTGTCCCACTCTCTATTTGTCTTGGTCTGTTATGGTGAGTGGTATCGTTTTCAGTTCTTTTTCTCAGAGGTTGGTAAATGGGGTCCAAATTGATGTGTTTGTTGATGGAGTTGCACTTTGAATGCCAGGTCTCTAGGAATTCCCGTGTATG
Organism: Chiloscyllium plagiosum; assembly: GCF_004010195.1. Lineage (NCBI taxonomy): Eukaryota > Metazoa > Chordata > Chondrichthyes > Orectolobiformes > Hemiscylliidae > Chiloscyllium > Chiloscyllium plagiosum. Next base: position 28,166,258 of record NC_057725.1, read on the forward strand.
TCTCTGTTAGCCTGTCCTAGGATGGATGTGTTCTCCCAGTCAAAGTGGTGTCCTCTTTGTTTATGTGTAGGGATACTAGTGATAGCTGGTCATGTCTTTCAGTGGCTGGTTGGTGTTCATGTACCCTGGTGGCTAGCTTCCTGCCTGCCTGTCTGATGTAGTAGTGTTTGTTGCAGTCCTTGCAGGGTATTTTTTTCGTATGACATTTTTGATAATACCCTGCAAGGACTACAACAAACATTTACATCGGACAGGCACCCCCATCCCTTTTGTCCAATCTGTATGGACTGCTTCTAGGGTGGGACTCCCAAATCTATGTCCTGCATTTTCTGGGATTGTTAGTGCAGTCATCATGGCTAAGAAACACAGCATGAGATAATGTAGTAAATTATTTTTGAGGCTACGTAGGTCTAATTGGGTCAGGTTGCCCTTTTAATTAGACCGGCTGCAGTGTGTTGGGCTGTCGTGTGCCTGGCAGAGCTGCCCTGAGTTTCACACTGAGCTACTTACAGTACAAAAAAAGGAACAGAACGGCTTTTGTGTGTTTGTTGAATTGAGTGATTTTTCTGTGACCTAGTTCTTGTCTTCAGAATGTGCTGTTGATGCATCTGGCAAGATAGTGTGGCCATTAAGGACCAAGAACCCTTCTGCATTGACTACTAGGAATACAAGGTTTAGAATTGGGGATTGATGGTTAAAACCTGCTGCTCATGTTCAGTTAAGATGGTTGGGTTTTGGCACAAGAATTAAGGTTTAGGCCTTGGGGTTAGGTTTCCATTTTTATATTAGCTTGGAGAGCATGTCAGCAGCATAAACTGCTTTTTTAATTACTCAATTTACAGTGAAGATATTTGGAGCACTGAATTACTGTCATACAATTGCATGCAGACCAGTTGGTCTAGCCAATAACTAAGAATGTGAATGCATTGGGGCTGTGAAGGAAATCAAGTATTGTTGAACGTAGAAGTTTTATTAAATATGGATTTAAATATGTGCTTTTTTTTCAAATCTCAAGATGGCACTTATAGCTACTAGTCAATAAATTCAGTTGACCTCCTCAGTTACACTGGGAAGTGCCAAATTATAGTCCTTGTCCATGGGAGGCTATCATGATGGGGGGGAGGGGGGGGGTGGTGTTAACAAAATGGCAAACACAGATTCTTGGTACTTCAGGCTACCTGAGGTCAGTGCTGAGGGAGCAGTATGCAAATGGTGAGGTTGGCACTGAAGGGGTACTGCGAGGTTGATGACAAGGTGGTGCCAAGGTGTTGCATAGTTGGTGTGGCTCACGATACCAAATTCCCAACACATTCTAGTTCTGTAAATTTCTCTCTCCTTGTATCTTGGACTTTTGTCGATTTCATGATTTGATTAGTCAACAACTCCATTAATCAATCATTAATATTGTATCATTGGACTACCAAGATGGTGGAATGTAAACTTGAAACAGATTAACCTGGTCTTTTACATCAACATCTAATAATTCCTTTGTTGTAAAGTGTGAGGAAAGCTGTATGTCTCATTGTCATGAAACATTCAGCAAAATTTCAACAGTAAGACATTATCAGCTGGCTCTTGAGTATGAAAATCAGGACAATTAACATTTTGCACATTGGTTTATCAAAACTTGGCTGGAGAAGGGTTGACACCCAAGATTTTAATGTAAATCATTCTCTTTTTAGATTCACTCAGGCTGGCTGCATATTTCCAGTGCTTTTGCATTTTTACTGTGAAGATATTTTAATGTTGAAGTGAGGTAGTCTGACGTTTGTTTCAATACCAGAATCTAGAAGCTCAATATTAAGGGGAAAAAGGCCGTGTAATCTTACAAAAGGGTTAAACGGCTTTCGCTCACCTTCACTCTCTAACTCTGTGTGCTTTGTGATGGCCAGTCTCAATGTTTTAGTGAGTTCAGTGACTCGAGTTTAATTCGAAATGATGACCTTTTCACTTTTAATCTGTGATTTCTGTATCTTGTGGAACCAAACACTATTAGCTGGGCAATCCAATAAGAGGAGAGAAAGGAAGAGACTTTCTGATATGATGCATCATTCCTTGTGTCAAGCCACTTGCTAATTGTGAACGTTATCTGACTTGCACACATTTAACTCAGTGTTTGGTTTGGCACTGATTTGTAAAAGTGTTCACACACTGCCTCTGACCAATGAGGCAATGGGAAACAGTGTTTCAAATGCAAGACTACCCCAGGTTTACCAAAACTTATATAAATATTTACTTTTAAAAGTCAGGCTCAAACTTTCCTTCTCATTAATTGTTTCTATTTATCTAAATAACAACTGCTGTTGATAGATATTCAAGAGTTTACTGCCTAACCCTGTTTCCCTTGTTATTTAATGTTAATACTTAGCATTGAACTGTAGCTTTTGTTCAACAAGCACAAAGCGACAGTCGAGGATCCTCTTCGAGTTGAGGAGGTTTTATGCTCAGAATTCCATGGCTGCTCTATTTTGACTCTCCAATGCCCACATAAAGTCTTGTGATTATCTTGTAAGAAACTCAACAAACTCTTAGTTGGTATCCCAACCATGATCTTGAGTATTCATTCGCTCCAATAGTGCAGCGATAGCAGTGCAAACCATCTGAGATGAACTGCACCAAATATCTAAGACTCCTTTTGAAAGCTCCTTCCAACCCAGAAAGACAAGGTTTGAGATGCATGTAATGCATTATCCTGACTTGCAACTATTTTATTGCCCCTTCATTAACTCTGGGTCAAAATGCTGGCACTCCCTTTCTAACAGCACAGCAAGTGTAACTATACCCCACATGATTGCTCAGTTCAAGAAGGCAGCTCACCCACCACCTTTTTTGTTGTGCAGACAATGTTGGCCTGGTCAGTAATGCCCACATACCATGAATGAACATGTAAGAAAATAAAATATCTCGACAAACCCAGTCCTAATGCAAAGGGGATTGTGTTTTTCTCTGGCAACATTGCACTGATTTGATGACCCCTTTTCATGATTCACTGTGCCAACTCTCCATATCTTAAATGCTAGGTTTTTCAATCTACGTCTCCATTGACCTACTTTGTCCTTTATTTGTGTGAAAAAATACATGCTGTCTTTTTAAAAAACATTTTCTTCCTTTCATGATCAATGTGCATTTGTATAGCACCTTTTGCATCATAATGTTCACCTAAGTGCTTCACAGCCAATGAGTTGCTCTGAGAACAGTAACTGTTGCACTGTAGTGAAAAACAGGTGAGCTGTTTTGTTTCATTTTTCGGAGGTGCTTATTCAGGGAATTCTTCTAGATTGCCTTTTGAGTCGGGCTCTTGTTCCCTTTGGAGAGGGTAAGCTATTTAATATCTTAGCCACTAGGTGTCATCCCTGTGCAATATACTCTCTCAGCCCTGCATTGGTGCCTTGGCCTGGGTTATATGATAGTGGTATATGGTTTCCGATGGAAACCACCCCAATCTTTCAAACCTTTCATTTGTCACTTTCATGCCAGACATCAGCCCAGTAAATCTTTGTTACACTCTATGTAGCCTCGCAATTCCTCCTTTAGAATGGAGAGCAAAACCATACACACTTCAAACAAGGTAATTGATTGTACTTTAACTTTGTTTTGCATTTTGATGGACTGCATTAGTAAAACTTGCTGTGGGTTTTGATTTACAAGCTGACAAAGGGTTTTTTTTAAACTGTATGTCTGCTTTGGAGCAGCTCTTGAGAGCAAGAGGTTAGTTGTTTCTGACAAGGATTTTGCATTGTAATAAATAAATGGATGACTATTAATGAGCTGCAAAAATTGACTTCATTTGCATGATACGAATTGGCAGGGATGGAGACTGAAAGTGACTGCATTGAGTAATGTTTTTTTTTGCAATGAATGGAAAGTTTTATTGATTGATCCTTTTTCAAGCCTGTCACTATCCCAAGCCAACAGTAACGACAGCGGTTAGTATTCCATATCTTGAATATGGCATAATGTCTCCTCTTTACTAACAATTGTAAAGGTATATCTTTTACCTAGTTCCTGCAAATATTGGTCACGATTAAGTGGGCTTTAAATTGTCTTTGCACAAATGAAATCTTACTGCAGATAATTTTAAGTTGCTAGTTTTGCCATTGTGGCCTTCAATAAATCAGACCATTGGTGAAGCGGTCCTTTGCTGTGTTTTTGGTATATATTTTTAAAAATTCCTTGTATCATACATTTTATCTTTCTATGTTGCGCAGAATTGCCAATGGCTTTTGAGCCCAAACCAATTTATGCAGGGTCATGGTGACATTACTGTTTCAAACAGACTTTAATAAAGAAAGGAAAAACCTGGCATTTGTATAGCACCTTTCACAGCCTCCTGTGGGTGTACTACTGGATCTGTGAGGTGCATTTGGGAGAATCTGGAGTGAGAGGCTGTGACATGGGAAGAATGATTGATTCAAACTGGAATACCAAGGAAGCAGCAAATAGCATACATTGTTGTAATACCTTTTTGTGACCTCAGGACATCTGTGAGTTGCCTTCAATTAGGATGAAGTACTTTGAAGTATGCTATAATGTAGGAAATGCAGTGGTCAACTTTGAATAGCAAGCTCCCATGAAGAACCATGTGACAAATGAGCAGGTAACTTTAATTGAGTGATATTGGTTGAGGGTTACGTATTTAATCAGGATGCTTGGGAGCACTCCACTATTCTTCCACAAAATATTGGCTAAGGGCTTTGCCCCTCTTACAGGACATGTTATCTCATGCAAATGGTGCCTCTGACAGTTCAGTACTCCCACAATATTATGTTGAGTGTGTGTCAGCCTTGATTTTGTGCTCAAGTAGAGAGTGTGGCTCATACCAACCTTTGGACTCAGATGTGATATTATCCGCAGATGCCTGCTGACATTAAATAATGATTTATTGGTATATCTCCATGTTCTTGTCACCTGTTCTTGTGACCGAAATCAACCTTCCAAGGAAAATAGTATCACCATCAGAGAAATGGTTTTTAACCTGCTGGGATAACGTGCACATATGCGACAATGAATCGAAGAAGTGTGGAATTTAAAACCAGAAGGATTACACACCAGAAAAAAGTTTGCTAGTTGTTGGAATGGTCAAATCCTATCGAGTCCCCCTGTTGTCTATAATTTGAGATCAACCAACACAGAAATGGTATTTGTTCCTGCTGGTCTTCAGTTTTGCTCAAACTGATGATATCAAGGATGATTAGTTGTGGAATGATGATTCTCGAGTTGCTAATGATGAAGATTAGGAAAATCCATATGATATGCAACTATTGCAATATGTTTAGATGCAATGTTTAGTGATCCAGACAGTGACCAGTAATTTTGAAGGACTTCAATGTGAATTGTGTGCATGTTGTGTTGGTTAACACATAGTTACCAATGTAATAAAATGTGTTCAGGAAGTAATATAAATGTTTTAGTAGTGTTAGTTTTAGCGTTATTCCATGGCACCACCTTTTATTGATCCAAATTAATGTAACAATCACACACCAAATATTACCTGTACAAAAGCTGACCCCAAAACATTTGACTGAAAAAGATTGATCTAAAAGAAAGTTTTTGAAACTGGTATGTGCAGTAATTGCAAGTGAAGGAAAAATATTCTACACTGCAAGTGATATCCTCTACTTGAGAGAGCGGTGAAGGCAGTTACAACTGTGGCTTTCAAAAGTAAATTGGAAAGACACCGGAAAAGGAAGAACGTTTCGGGGGGGAAAAGGCAAGGAGTGGGTCCAGAGGAATTCTTCCCTCAGAGCCAGTGTGAATATAACAGGCTAAATGGCTATCTTCTGCATGGTAACGCTTCTTTGCAAAAAATATGCTTTTGTTTGGTGTTGTAACCTATAAGATTCTGAAGGGCTGCACAGATCCAGTTCCCTGGGTCAACTTTCCTTTTGAGTGCAGGTAGGTGCTCCCAAGTGACTTGCTTTTGTTTAGCCACTTCTGATCTCACTTTCTGTGTGTGGCGTACTTTTGTGCATTTGATATACAACACTTTCATGATTAATTTTCAGCCCCATGATATCCACTTACAAGTGTGGAGCTTCTACAGTTTGGGCATGAATGGGTTCTACACAGAACACTCTTGGTACAATGGCTAGGGAGAAAGAACAGCCAAGCACTGTCGTACTGTTCAGACCAACAACTGCCAAGTGCTGCATTGTATGTAGAGAATCGGCGGGTAATAAGAACACTTTAATTCGGGAGAGGTTGGGCTCTGTGTGGGTGGTTGGATTTCACTTTGCTGGAAGGCAGATGTGGTTTCAATGAAAGGTTCACATTGAGCACTGAATGGCTCTTATGCAAACTCATGGGAACTAACTCTGTGGTTTTTGGTGTGGCCTTTCTAGTTTACTCTGCTTTTAAATGTAGCTGCAGTTTGTAGTGACCTTGACAGCAATGGTAAGGAGGTGAGTTAGGTTTTGTAGAATTAATGTCTTTTGACTCTTGTATGCAATTGAAGCAATTGGTGTTGAAATGTATGTAGTATTGATGGAGGGGTCAAGAGCCTTATTTTAAAAAGCAATTTCTAAATTTAAATTTTTGTTTGCCAGGTATTTTAGGCAATAGTTTAGGAATGCTGTCAGATTGAAATATAATGGGATCATCTTCATTTAGGATGAAGAAAAATTTTTGTGTGCACGCGCTGAGGTGACTGACTGACTACCCCTGTGCTGGATCCACAAATCCTGCCACAGGAGGTGTTTACTGAAGCGGTTAGGTGGAGGAAGCAGGCTGCTCTGGTTTTTGAATGTTCCTTCCATGGTCCCACATCTGCACCTTTCCTGCGCTTTTCCAGCAACACATTTTTTAGCAGGAGACTCTCAAGGTATGGGGATTTATAAACATTGTCCATTTGTTCACAGTGGATCTTGATAGGGGTTCATATTATGTGGGGGGAGCTGGCTAGTAGAAGAAACCTTGTCTTCCAGATGTTTAGCCTCCGGTCCATTCTCTCCTATTACCTATGCAAATGCATTGTCAATAGTTAGGTGCTTGGCTAGTGTGCACACCTGAAAGCTGAGTCTGTACGCTGCAACTCAATGATTGAGCTTGAGGTGACCTTGGTTCTGGACTGGGGGGAATGCTGTTTGAATGGTTTAATGCTCAACTTGCAGAGGAGCTCCACACAGCTGTGTGAGGTACTGAGGTTTGTTGTGGTGTTCACAGAAGATTAATATACTGAACTGAACAATCCTTTAATTGAGCTTGCTGTGCTGTTCACTCATATAAAAGTTTGACATTAAAATATCACTGATGTTTAGCTCTTAACATTTTTTAAGTATGCAGGTCAAGCAGAAAGACTTGCAATTTTATAGTGTCTTTCACAGCCTCGGAATGTCCTGAGGTGCTTTGATAGCCAATGAAATACTTTAGGTGTAGTCACTTCAATTTTGACGGAATCACGATAATCACTTTTCGCACACCAAGCTCCCACAGCAGCAATATGATGGCAGGGTCATCTGCTTTTGCAATGTAATCTGGAGGGTTAAATATTGGGCAGTACACTGAGAAAACTCCTCACTGCTTTTCTTTGAACAGTGAACATCCGATATTTTACATCTACCTAAGTGGACAGATCAGGTCTTGGTGTAACGACTTGTCTAAAATATGGCACATTTAATGTTGCAGCACACCCTCTAATACTGCACTGGGTTATCAGCCCGGGTGGTGTTCTCTGGTCTCTGTAATGAGACATGAAACCACACTCTTCTGATTCTGAAGCAAGAGTTCTACCTCCCAGTTACTGATGCCTGCAGTTGTAGCTATCTGTTAATATTTGCAAAGGACAATTCTAACTCCTTGAAAATCTTCTAATGAAGAGGAATCTAGCTTTAATTTTTTTTTAAATATCTGCAATATGGACTGAGTTAGAAGCTAAATGTAAAATTGATCAGGTTCAAATGCCTGAATGTTTTGTGCCAAATTTGCTGGCATCGCATAAACTGCTGTCACTGACTGCAGTGCAATCCTTGGCTATCACATGAGAAGATTTTCATATAGCAGTCGTATGAAAAGTACTGTTGACAAAGCAGCTATGAAATCCTTTTCCTAAGTGGTAGATTAGATTAGATTACTTACAGTGTGGAAACAGGCCCTTCGGCCCAACAAGTCCACACCGACCCGCCGAAGCGTAACCCACCCAGACCCATTCTCCTACATTTACCCCTTCACCTAACACTACGGGCAATTTAGCATGGCCAATTCACCTGACCTGCACATTTTTGGACTGTGGGAGGAAACCGGAGCACCCGGAGGAAACCCACGCAGACACGGGGAGAATGTGCAAACTCCACACAGTCAGTCGCCTGAGGTGGGAATTGAACCCGGGTCTCTGGCGCTGTGAGGCAGCAGTGCTAACCACTGTGCCACCGTGCCGCCTATGGTAATTTATCATTTATCATGAAAAGAATTAACTAACTATTGAAACATTTCATCAGTTAGCCTTGTTCTTTAAAGGTGAGTGGTGGTCATAGATTTGGAAGGTGTTGTCAAAGATGCTTTGAGTTGCAATGCATCTGGAAGGTGGTGAGCATTGCTTCCACTGCCAGAACACAAACATTTTAAGGTGCTGTTTGAGATATGCCCATCAAGCAGTGGTGTTGAACTACTTGAGTGCTGTTGGAGTGATGCTAATCCAAACAAACTGAGACCATTCCATGAAATTGCTGACTGGCATTTTCTAGTTGGTGGTAACCCTTTTGTGAATCTGATGTCTTGTGCACCAAAGACATCCCAGCCTCTGCCCTGATGTTGTAGCCATGATATTGATACATCCGGCCCAGTTATGTTTTTGGTAAATAATAATCCGTAGGATGAAGATTAAGGACTTCCCAATGATAATGCTTTTGAATGTCAAGGGAAGATGGATTCTCTCTTGTTGGACATGATCTTGTTGGACATTACTTCCTGGTAATTATGTGGCACAAATTGTGCTTATCACTCCAAGCATCATCCTTTAGGTCAGGTCTGATACAAGCAGAATCTTGGACAAACAAATGATTGAATTTGATGATGAGCAATAATGCTCAACTCGGGCATGTCATGGAATGCTCATACTTGACTGAATGAGTGTCCCATGGGTGTTCCATTGGTTTGTCTCTACCTCCAACAAAAAAAAATGTTAAGTAGGTGGTAAGTCATAGGTCCAGTAGCTTGACTATACTGTCCTTGCTGATGAAGTTAGTGGTGTTTCTCAAAGGCACCTACACCAAACGCCACTAGCTTCATGTGTCTTTGAGAAACACCACTAACTTCATCAGCAAGGACAGTATCGTCAAGCTACTGGACCTACAGACCTACAGCCAAACCAACAGAACACCCATGGATCTCTGATATCAGGATTCTTAGCAAAGGCAGTAATGCAGAGACTCACTCGAACAGCTCTACCAAACATCTAACCCACGCTTTGGGTCCGCTGCATGGATGATACCTTTGTCATCATTAAACGAAACAAATTAGAGGAAACCTTCAACACCATCAATAATACCTTTTCTTTTACTGGCATAAAATTCACTAAAGAGGAGGAAAACAATAACAAACTGCCATTCCTAGATGTCACACTAGAGCAAACAGCCAACAGGCAACTGCAAAACAACATCTACAGGAAAACAGCACATACAGACCAAATATTGAACTACAGAAGCAATCATCCCAACATCCACAAATGAAGCTGCATCCGAACATTATTTCAATGAGCCAACACACACTGCAGCACAGAGAAACTACGCAGAGCAGAGGAAAATCACCTATACAGTGTATTAAAAAAGAACGGTACCCAATGAACACAGTCTGCTGATTTCTCAGCAACAAACAAAACAAGCTGACAAAACCCTATCGGAAGCCCTAGCCACTCTCCCCTACATCAAAGAGCTCTCAGAAATGACTGCCAGACTATTCAGACCCCTTGGCATTATGGTAGCCCACAAACCCACCAACACACTAAAACAGGAGCTAATGAACTAATACAGACAACCAGCAAAACTAATGTCATTTACAAAATACGATACATGAACTGTAGCAAAGACCTACATTGGACAAACAGGCAGAAAACTAGCCCCCAGGATACATTAACATCAACTAGCCACAAAACGACATGAGTCTCTCTCACTAGTATCCTTACATACAGATAAGGAAGGTCACCACTTCGACTGGATCAACACATCCATCTTAGGGCAAGACAAACAGAGACATGCACGAGAATTCCTAGAAGCATGGCATTCCAACCAGAACTCTACCAAAAAACAGGTCAAGCTAGACCCCATCTACCACCCCCTGAGAAAAATAACAGGGAATGACACTGCCACAGGGAATGATATCGCCAACCCAAAGAAACCCAATCCTCTAAATAGAAAGTAGGAATCATGTATGCTGCTTTGCCTGAGGCTCACTGAAGATGTTACCTAGTAGGGTGATGAAACATCTGGAAATGAACCTTCCAGCTCAGCAAACAAACCTACATCTACAGAATTTATAGTATAAGATCAAAGTGTCATACAGCTGATACAATATATTGAACAAACCTAGATTGCTTTTAAGTCTTTAATCACTTAGAATGGAGATGCAGGTTTCCAGTCATTAACATGTAAATCCCAGAACTTCTTTCAAGTCACATTTCCAAGATAACACGTTTTTTTTTAAAATAAAACCTTAACATCTCGGCTCAGATGATGCATTAAAGTTGAGGGGTTAGAGTCTGTCCAAGCTTGAGTAAGACTGGTTCTGTTTACAAACTAGGAATTTATAAAATGTCATGTGGACTGACTGCGTAAAAATTGTGTGCTTTTTGAAGAAAAGAGAATGGATCTACAAATGTAAATTTACCTGTTGGACTTGTATGTGTGTGTGAGGGAGGGGGTGTGTGGGCAGGTGTGACAGTATATGTGTGTGTTGTATTGGGGGTCACCTGTAGTGTGTCATGAACCCAAGGTCCTGTTTTGAGGCCATTCTCATGGGTACTGACCTTGGCTATCAGCCTCTGTGTTAATGTGTATCCCCAAGTCCACCTTGAAGGATGGTCACTCGGAGATCAGAGGCTGAATGCCCTTGTGCGCTGAAATGTTCCCCATTGACAGGGAACGTCCCTGTGTGGCAATTGTTGAGTGCAGTCAGTCCATGTGACATTTTACAAATTCCTACTTCAGAAATAGAACAAGTCTGACTCTGTATTGAAATACAGACCGACCAACTTTAATGCATTGTCTGAGCTGAGATATCACTTTCTTAAAAACCTTATCTCAGGAGTGTGACTTGAAAGAAGTTCTGGGATTTACGTGTTAATGAATCAACCTGCAACCCATTCTAAGTGATTAAAGACTTAACAACAATCTAGGTTTTGGTGTCACGAGTGTGGTGCTAGAAAAGCATAGCTGATCAGGCAGTATCTGCGGAGCAAGAGAATTCATGTATTGAGCATAAACCCTCCAGGAATGAGGCTTGTGAGCTGGGGAGGATGGGTGTGTGTTGCTGCGTGATAAATAGGAGGGGGTAGGGCTGGGTAGGGTAGCTGAGTGGATGAAGGTGAGGGTGAAGGTCATAAGTCAGGAGGGTGGAGCAAATAGATGGGAAGGAAGATTGGTAGGTCAAGAGGGCAGTGTCGAGTTGGAAGGTTGGATCTGGGATAAGGTGGGAGGGGAAATGAGGAAACTGGTAAAATCCACATTGATCCCGTGTGGACCCAGGGGTGGACCTAACAAGAGTCGCAGAGGGAATGGTTTGTTCAATACATTGCATTGTGTATATGACACTTTAGTAGAAGATCAAACTTCTGTGTCCTGTAATCTTGCCCCACTAGCTACCTGGCAAAGAAGCAGTGGTCTGAAAGCTTGTGCTTTCAAATAAACCTGTTGGACTATAAATTGATGTTGTGATGTTTAAATTTGTTCAGCCCTGTCCAACACTGGGACCTCCATCATATGCACAACATGGCTGTTGTGTTTCCTATATTGCAATGTTGACTAAACTTTGAAATTGCTAAATTGACAGGAAAGCCTGTTGGGATGTCCTTTTTAAATTACAAAAGATTAGTATAGGACTCCAAGTTTGTTCTTTTCTTTCCTCCCTCCTAGCACTTTGGGGCATTTTTGAGCTGATATGGATCTGATTTACATCTTGAAATAACAGTTTAGGTTAATATTTTATCTTCCCATGATTGGAGTCCTGGTGTTAAAACCTGTTCTGTGAGTAAAAGACATTGTGTTGGGAGTTGGCTTCAGATAATTGCATGACAGTAATGTAGGATTAAGCAACTAACATCAGAACAATCAACCAGGAGGGAGGAGGCCTTCTATAATTCATTGAGTGACACATGTGGGAGCCTGATTGCCTCCATGAGTTTAACACTTTCAGGTGGTGCACTTACATATGTGTTGCATGTTTCAAAATCTCACGTCACACTTCCTGTAATACCTTCAGCTTTGCACCACGGCCAATGTATAGAAGTTCCCAGTAATGAGCTCCAGTTTATCTGGGGTATTCTGAATTATTCCATGATTCCTGCATTATAACAGTGAAACTCTAAAGCCCATTGTTCACTGAGGTTGTTAAAGGTGCTATGCAGATGCAGGGCTTTCTTTCTAAATTGTGATCACTCCATTCCTAGCCAGAATGACGATTTGGCTAATTTCCTGTTAATCATGTTTGAAGACCTTATTAGTGTAAGTGTTTAGAATTGATTTTATCCACAACTTGCATTTTGTGACTTTTTCTCTGCTCAACGTATCTTTGCTGGATAAGTTATTTATTTTAATATGTGATATGATTAGCCTTCTCCAGTCACATACCCGGTTTGCTATAGTTTGAAGATCACATTTTAAATAATCTATGTTTAGATTAAATTATGTTAAGCTTGTTTACTATAACATGCCATTTTTAAAAAAAACTCTGGGCTGTGTGCTCTAGTTCTGTAGGCTGTTTACTGTGGTCTGCTGTTTAAAAAGACTCTTTATTGAAAAACAGACATGAGTCCTCTTGTAAGTCACATCCTGGCTCCAAATCACTGGCTGATGGGGAGGTATAGATATCTGGAGAACTTCTTTTATAATGCATTGGAGGCAGTAAATCCTTTACAAATCAATGGCACCTAGTCATATTGTCACCACATACCATATTTTTTGATGAATTTTGAAGAAACTGTCTTAGGCAAAAAGTTGACTCTTAATGTTAGAACTAGGCATTTTTAAGGAAGTGATCCCCTATCTTACTCATAGCTGAGTGTTTGAACTAATCTAGTTTCCTGTTTGTATCAACCTTAACTTGGTGTCTTCATGTCAGGAAGTTATGGGATCATGTCTCAGCGCACGGATTGGATCATTTGGTCCAGGTCGATATTCCCCAAGACATACCAAGGTACCAAACACAAGAATGAATAAAAATAGACCAACCTGACAGTGTTGTACTGAAACAGTTAAATTCTTCAAGATTATTCTTCTGTTCCTAACATCCTGAACCTTGTTCCCCAATGAGTAAATTCATACTTACTCAGTTACTATTAAAGATTTATCTCCCAGAAATCTTTATTAAAATAAAAACTGTCTCATCCAGAGGCCATCAGTTAATACACACCGGTTTCACTGGGGAAGGACAGTTACAATTCCAGTTGGATTGTTTGAACCATTCTAGAGTTTGCCTGCTGTGATTTAAGTTACAGGCACCTGTGCTCCAATCCTACATCCATTAATATTCAACTAAGCATTAAAAGTCCAGTCTCAACTCAGCTGCTATTAAAACTATAAGGTTACATTACCATTTGCCTGTTCCCAGTGCTGTCTTGACTAGCTTCACATATTTTATTCTTTCATATATACCAGAACTCTGCCTAACTCTCACCAAACCCATTACCCTGATGCTTGCTCGCCAGCATTGGCTATTAGTCAGGAATTGCCTCAATTTTAAAATTCGAATCCCTATTCAGCTCTTTGCTTCCAAACCTTAGCCTTCAGCTGCCTGGGCTGTAAGCTCTGGAGTTTCCTCCCTAAATGTTTCCACTTCTCTATCCCTTCCTTTTCCAAAACAAAACTGCTTGAAATCTACTTCTGAATGTCACCTGTCTGAAAAAATCATCTCACATGGTTCAGTATCAAATTTGGTTCAATAATGTTTCTGTGACATGCGTTGGGATATTTTGCTTGTTTAAAGCTGTTTTATGTAAGTTGGTAATGGTGAACAATATTGTCTCAGCTTACGCTTGGCACTGGGGCCTCAAAATCGATCTTTCTAATCAGGGACTGTAATGAGGTAGTGTTAGAGATTGCCAACTTCTAAATATACAAAATGAAATTAGTCCTGAGCATGACTTCAAGTTAAATCATCATTTGCAAGTGAATAAAGCTCAGGAATGATTGTAGTCATTCTACAATTTTAAAAAAAAATTGGGAAAGCTTAATATGGGGAATGTTTTCCAGACCCGGGTGTAACTGACAAAAGTTGTCCAGTCACTAAAGGGAGTTGGTTTCAAGGATTGCAGGAAAGATGAGTCAACAGGCTGACTGGTCACAGTCATCTTAGATTAGCTTCTCTACAGTGTGGAAACAGGCCATTTGGCCCAACGAGTCCACACCTGTGTGTGGCAGAAGAGTGACCCACCCAGACCTATTCCCCTAGCCTCCAGTTATTCCTGACTAATGCACCCAACACTATGGGCACACGTGTTTTTATGAAGAAACATTACCCTTTACTCCTTTCATTCTTGGGATATGCTATCAGCAAGAAGAGTGGCATTTATCGCCCATTGGTAGTTTCTCTGAAGCTGGCAGTGTAATGTTGTCTTGTGTACTGGTAGTTGGTTTGATAAGAGTGATTTGGCTGATGAGACCACTTCAGAGGGTTAATGAGTTAACACTTCATGCAACTTCAGATCCATTCTGAGCCTAGACCAGGTAAAGGTGACCGGTTTCCTGCCTCAGTGAATCATTTGAGGTTTTGTAATAATCCAACAGTTTCAGAATGACTTTTACTGACATCCAATCACAATTTGCAGATTTCTCAAACTGAATTCAAGTTTTTTTTAAAATTGTCTCTGAAGTTTTGTTCAGGTTCAGCATTGTCATCTAATACTATAAACAACACCACCATACCCCATAATTGCTTTTACCTGGTAATCACTAATAAACTGGCAAATCTATAACAAGGTCATGGCTGTGATTTAGAGGATTCACAGCATTACAAATTGTCATAATTCCAATCATTATAAGGATTTTCATTCTTGGCTCAATAGGTAGCACTACTAGCCTCTGAATCAGAAAGTTGGGAATTCAAATCACAACCTAGATGACATTGTAATCTAGACAGAGATTGACTTCCAGAATAATAGTGTGCAGACCTGTTATGGTACAGAAGGAGGCCATTCAGTCCATCATATCTCCACCTGCTTGGAGCATTTTGATTTGTTGCCAGTCTCCTGCCTTTTCCATGTTGTGTTATACATTTGTTCTTATTTTAAATAATCATTTAATACCAGCTTTGATGCCTTAATTGATCCTGCCTCCACACTTGGATCATAACCACTTGCTGTGTGAGCAAGTTTTTCCCGCCACCTTTTCTGCCTTTTTCATTTACTTCTTTAGCAGAACACTTTTTAAATCTGTGACTTCTTCTGGTTCTGATGCACTAAAGAGAATGGGTAATTTCTTCTGATCTTCTCTGCCCTGACCCCTCTATTTTGGAAATTGTGATCAGATCTTCTTTTGCCTTCTCTCCTCCAAGATAGACATTCCTGACTTATCCTAGCGATTTTCATGACTGTCTCACCCCTGGAATCATTGTGCAGTCTCCCCAATAAAAACTGAAAGTGTGGCATCCAGAAGTGTACACAATAATTCAGTGTCCTATCCATGTTTAGCATAACTTACCTGCCTCGTGAACTATATGATCCTGTTAATGAAGTCTTTGTTACTACTATCACTACTTTTGCCTGTCACCTTTAATGACTTGTGCACATAAAGTCTCTCTGTTCCTGTACACCCTTCAGAGTAGTGGACTGTAGTGTTCTTTATATTATGTTGCATCTCCATGTTCTTTGTATCACCTCATGCTTCTCTGCATTGAATGTCATCTGCCACCTATCCAGCCAATCCAACGCCATGTCCAAGTCCTTTTGAAGTTTCACACTAGCTTTCTCGCAGTTTACAATGTTCCCAAGTTTTGAACTATTGTAGGTGTCTCTTTGGCCTTTGAATGAACATCTCATCCAAAAGATTTTTTTGATCAAACAAGAACATGGTAGGCTGCCCAATGTTTAGCACAAAACTATTCTGTCGTTATTATACTGTTGCTGTTAGAATTTTACTGTGTTTTTCCAAATTACAACAATAATGTGCTTCAAAAATGCTTTAAAGCACTTTGTGCACAGTGAGGCCATGAAGGATGCTATTGAAGAGAAAATCTATTTGTCTTTGGTTTCTGTTAGTAATTACACTTTTTAAAGATTTTTACGTGGTTCGAATGCGCATCAAACTGTACAGACCAAAGCTCCATTGTTGGATGCCAAAAATGTTTGTCTTGTGATAAACCATTAGAGTCCTTGAAAGTTGATTCAAGTTTGGCCTGGACAAGGGCTGGGAAGAATAAAATTTGATGTTTGTCCAAGTGGAAAATGAATACCCATAGTGCCACTTCTTACTGTTAGGGTGTCTGGGATAAGTTGAGATACTTGGAGCTATGGTTGTGCATATCCAAGGGAGTGAAGGGACATGGGTTTAAAAAGGTAATGGGTTAATTTCGTGAAGACCATGCTTTCTGGAAGAGGATTCAATTAATACTGCTTTTAAAAAAATTTTTTCATTTGAGTTAGTGTCGGGTCATGTAGTAACAAGCTGTGGTTCTGCAGGTTTGCCTCTGGGTTCGATACCTACACCAGGACATGAGTATAACCAAACATTTCTGTGTAATATGGAGTGAATTCTACATTGTTGGTAGTGCCATCTTCTGGATGAAACCTTCATCTGAGCCCCCATCTGCTGCCTCAAACATCAATATTGCACAGCTCTACTGCTATGGGTGGTGTCTGAACTAATATTAATCATTCAGTCCATGTCATTGACTAAACAATTAGCTCAATGTTGCATTCCAGTATTTGGTGGTGTTTGTGTACTGTGCCCGAATTGGGCGTTGCTTTCCCTGCATTCCAACAGTGACTACACTTCAGTTCAGCTTCATTTGTGCAATGTACTTGGGACATCCTCTAGCCATAAATTCCCTCCCTCTTGCTTTGCCTTCTCTTTCTCTCTGCAGTTAAGTTTGCCTTCACAAAATTTTTGAGGCTGTCTGCCTGGAAAGCAAAGAATTGAGGTGGTCTCCAAGATCATCTTTTTTTCCCCATCTTCCTGTCTTGCCCAGTCTCTACAGGCTCTGAGGTTGGTCCATTACATGGATGAGATGAACACTAAGAGAAAGTGAGGACTGCAGATGCTGGAGACCAGAGTTGAAAAATGTGGTGCTGGAAAACACAGCAGGCCAGGCAGCATCTGAGGAGCAGGAGAATTGATGTTCCGGGCATAAGCCCTTCTTCGGGAAGCCTGAAGAAGGGCTTATGCCAGAACCGTCGATTCTCCTGCTCCTCGGATGCTGCCTGGCCTGCTGTGTTTTCCAGCACCACATTTTTCAACTGAGATGAACACTATCAAACCTACACCATTCCTGCTATCCTTTTTTTTTAAATCGAATGCATAGCGTCAACCTGGTTGCATTCTGGATGGATCATTTTGCAATAACCAGCAGTTGATATTGGGAATCCTGCCAGGCCAACCAGCTGCTTCTGTCTGTGGGCTTGAGCTGATCCACGCCTCTATCCTAATGTACACCTGACTCCCTTCCTCCATGTACTCTCTGTTCACTGACTTCCAATCCCCAATTTTGTTTCTTGTTTAAAATTCTCACCCTTGTTCAAACCACTGTGGGTTATGTTCTCCATATTTTTGTAACCTTCCAAGGTTTGCACTCTTTCCTCAGTCAAGGTGCTTCTTTAAAATCAATCGACCGCTTTGACCAAGCCTTTGGTCACTAAAATCTCTAATACCTACTCTAATGTCTCCAGTTTCTTGTCACCTTGTCTGATTTATGCTCTTGGAACGTTCTTTAAAATAGGAAAAGAATTTAGAAAAAGGTGCCGAACATTCATATTTGCCTACTTTTTTGGTATTTTGAACCACTTACAAATAAATGTGAAGTATTAAAGTTCACCAGAAATACTTTTTGGGGAAAAAAAGTGCATTCAAGCTAGTAAGGCACTAAAATTACACTAAATCCTGGTTGTCTTCTCACAGCTTTGAGAAGACAATGTCTAAGAGTTTTACCCCATGCTTGGGCAGCAATAGCGGTCTGACCTTTAGGCTCAACTCTGACATCTGGAGGCCAAATTTAAAGAAAATAGTTTGGTTTGGGAATACTTCACCATTTTTGTTTTGCTTGTATTTTCATTTTAAGGATCAATCCATGTCTGTTGTGATGAGCTGTAATAGGCTGTCAGCTGGCAGCAGACCTTTTTCAAGGCCTTGGACTCTCTGTTTACCACTTTGCTTTCCCGGTTATTGGCAAAGATTCAAATTCTGCAATAGTTGCATTAAATCCTTAACAGACTTTCTGCCAGGGTGAAAGTGTTAATAAATGAAAGTTGTTGTATTTTGAAGAGTAGAAAGTCATCATGGTATATAGGGTGCCATCTTTCCTCAACCAACATTTGCCTGATAATGCACCTTCTTACTGTGGCATATTGCAATGTATTTTCCTTGTCTGCACCTAACAACAGTTGCTAAAATAAAAAGTGACATGTTATGTTTTGAGTTTTTTTTGTGTCATTTGAATGATAGAAAAAGATGCTGTTATCAATATTTTAGCTTTCTGGTTCAGTTCTATTGGCAGACTCCAGTAAATGATGCTTTGCCTGTGAGTTTGACTGTTTCTGTCTTTCACCATTTCACCCAGTGGGTTTAATCAACAGCATACTAAAAATTTATATCTGCCTGGAAAAGATTTAGAGAAACCTTTTTTGTTCATATTGTTTCCTGCAATTTGCTGGATAACTAATAGATTGCATCTTGCTGACTACAAACACCTTTAGTGTTTTTTTGTGTGTACAGATTTCAGCATACCACATCTTTTGGTTCTGTGTATGTTCTTCATTGCTCTAACTTTTTTTTTTCCTTTCAACAAAATGGAACATTGCTCCATGCTCTTTGAAATTTCAGGTCTCATTCCTTTTTTAATGGTTTAGATCTGTGTTTTGATCTGAAGGGTTCAAAAAGTTGATGTTTGATTAACAGCATCAAGTTTAAGACTGTCTGGAGTCATGTTGATGAACATCTTTTAAAAGATGTGGATATTTGGGGAATTGTGGTTTTAAAAGATGTATAATTCTGAGTTGGGAATTGAAAGGAGAAAAGAAATGCAGCCCAAACAGGCCATTCAGCCCAAATGTTCCATGCTGATATTTATGCTTCACATAAGTCTCTTCCCATCCTACTTCATCTCACTCTATTGATCTTTTAAAGAACTGTATTAGCCAGTATATGGTACATCAAATACAATGTGCTGCACGGCTGATCTCTATATCCTTTACCCAATTTGCTTGGACATGTTGTACAATAAATAAATGCCATGACGTAATGTGTTATTAGATGCATTCTGAAAACATTTTAACCCAAAGTACTTCTGTGCAAACCACTGTGCTTTCAATTGACGTTAGTTCACATAGATTTGAGGACGAAGTTATCAGTTACCTTCCCTGTTCTTTCAGAATAAGAATATGGTCTTTCACCATACACAATCAGAATATGTGAGGTAACTTTATTTGCAGAGGAATGTTTTTTGGTTTGGGAAAATTTATACCTAATTGACAAATCTCATAAAAATCCTGAGGTCACTTGACCCATTTAGCTCTTACTACAATCAGCAGTTAAGAATTTTTGCATTTTGCCATCAGAACATCTGGTTACCACATGACATGTTTGGGTTTCCTGTTGATCATCTGTGGTATTGATCAATCCTGCATTTGGCAACAGGCTTTCTAGCATCCAACTTTTCTTGTGTCATTGATGTGAAGAGATGAGTGGTTTATGTATTCTCTTTGCGCAAACTCTCTTGGCCTGAATTCTCTTGGTCTTGAATAAAGATCCCACACGCCATCAAATTTTACAGAAGTCAGAAAGGTATTTTACCAGAATATTTTCCCTTACTAGGACACCAATCTGCAACTCTATGGTATCTTTTAATGTAGGTTAAAATATTCCATGGTGTTTCACAAAATCTTTTACTAAAGCAGCATTTGACCCTGACATTTTTTTGACGTCTGTAATCGCCAACGAGAGATTTCAAGGGGCATAATAAAGAGAATAGGTCACAAGGCAGAGAGGTTAAGGGAGGGATTTCCTGACCTTCAAGACCCTTGCAACTGAAGGCATGGCCCCCAATGGTGGGAACATTAATATTGAGGTTCTGTAGGAGTCCAGGAGTAGATTAGATTAGATTATAGTGTGGAAACAGGCCCTTCGGCCCAACAAGTCCACACCGACCCGCCGAAGCGCAACCCACCCAGACCCATTCCCCTACATTTACCTCTTCACCTAAGACTACGGGCAATTGAGCACGGCCAATTCACCTGACCTGCACATCTTTGGACTGTGGGAGGAAACCGGAGCACCTGGAGGAAACCCACGTAGACACAGGGAGAATGTGCAAACTCCACACAGTCAGTCACCTGAGGTGGGAATTAAACCCGGGTCTCTGGTGCTGTGAGGCAGCAGTGCTAACCACTGTGCCACCGTGCTGCCCCGAGTAGAGGAACAAAAACTCTTGAAGAGTTTGAGGCTTGAGAGGGAGTCTCCCTTTTCTGCCTATCTTGGGATTTGGAAACAAGAATGAATGTCTCATATTGGCGCGCTCGATTTTAAACAATGAGCATAGGAGTAATGGCTTACCAGGAGTAATGGCTAACCATGGATTGGTGTAAACTAGATCTTTAATCTTTTCAGGTTGTTGGTGGTTTGGAAGTTTCTAGCTCCAAACATCCAGCAGTGTCTTGATGGTTTTTACCTGCTTGTGGTATCTCCCAGTTTTGAGAAATTCCCAGGAATCTTTCATTTGAAAGAGAGCACCTAAACCCTCTGGTGCCTTCTGTTACTTCATCCAACTGGACCATCTCTATGTGGGGCTGGAAACTACATTAGCAGTTCATTTGATCTTTTACAAGCAGAACAATTTATCTCCAACTGGTCCTTTTACATGCTCACCTATAGGTATCATTGGCTAGTGCTGAGGCACATTGGTTTTAGTCGAGATGATAACAGCAGCTAATTTGGTAAAACATAGATCACTGCTTTCTTGAGCAGTCTCTATAACTAGGTTAAAGAACAAGATTAAATAGATACGGGATTATACAGTGCATTGGTAAGGCCATGCCTGATACACCGAGCATTTTTTGATTTTACCCAAGAAAGATTGAAGATTCATTAACCTGATTCCCAAAAAGAGGAAAGCAGGATTGATGAGACAAAGCTGATAGTCCATGGTGTATTGGTGGTCTAACTGACATGCACAACTCTTGGGGAACCAGCCAATAGATGGCAAAAAAATATTTTCCATGGCTGGAAAATCTAGAATGGGTCACAGAATAGGTGTATTTCAGAGTAAGGGCCAAATCATTTTAGAATGAGTTGAGAATTTCACTGAGATGCGAGTCATCAAAATTATCCCCCTCAGTATTCAATATTCCATCCTTGAGCATGTTTAAGACTGAGATATTGATAAGACTTTTGGATACAAAGGGATTTAAGGAATATAGGGGCAGGATGGGATAGTGGAGTTGAGGTTGAAGATTCACTGTGAACTTAATGAATAGTGGAACACGTTCAATGAGTCACATGGCCTTTTTTATTAAAACAAGCTTCAGAGCAGACTGGGTAATATATTTAACACAGAAGCAATTAAACCATATGCTGAGTAATACAAATCCTGCTCGTGTTCCAGTGAAAGTCAACAGGTGCTTGAGAACTCAAACCGCATCTTTTGATTAGGAATTTTGCAGCTTTCTGGGCTCAGAACTCAACTTTTGGATTCAACCTTTTCATTCTCCTTTTGTTTCCTATGGTTTACATATTTCCGTTTTCCTAGTTTTTCTTTAAGTAGATGTCCTACTCAAGGCACATTTTTTTTGTTTTATTTTGTTGTTTTCCTACCCCATCAAAATTGCCCTTGACCCAGAAGATGAACTCTTCCGACATTCTATCTCCCCCCATTTTTCATTTTATTCTTCCTTTGTCCCTGTCGCAACTGTCCCTTACTCTAATTCTATTGAAGTCTTCAAATTCTTCCAGTTCTGAAGAAAGGCCATCAACCTGAAATGTTCTCTTTTTCTCTATACAGATGTTACTTCACTTGGTGAGTAATATGTTCATTGTCTTTCCTGTCCTCAAGCTGTTCCCAAGTGCTTTGCAACCAATGATTTACTATTGGCACACAATCAGTTAAGTTAATTAGCAAATGTTCTGCCCAGTTTGCAAAGGAAAAGGATTCATCAGTAAATCTGTGTGCTTTGGTTTTTATCAGTTCTCTTCAGCTGAGAAAATTTTTGTCAGGAGAGTTGAGGTCTGAATGCTGGATAGGACACTAAAAGAATTCTCTGCTCTTGGGAATTATATGATCAATGAGACAGACCTAGATCTGGTTTAACATCTCATCTAATTGTGTAACACCTCTGACAGAGCAGCACACTCACAGCACTGCATAGGCTTGTCATCCTTGATTTGATTTTAGTTCTCGAGCTCTAACGTGGATCTTGAACACAATCTCTGACTTTGAAGCATCTGTTACCAGATAACTAAGTCAAGTGGTGCTGAAGGAGTTTACTTGGAAAGCAACAATCTGAGAAATGTAGGACCATGAGTCACTGAGATCTCAACACTATATTGATAATGTATAAAGCTTTCCAAATGGACAACTTTCTTTGCTCTATGCTGAGTAGCGATGCATTGACATTCATTACTGTGGTAGAGTTATGTATATAAGCAACTATTAATCAACTGATATTTTCCACAATCTAGCTACCTTGATTCAGCATTCTAACAGTGCGACATGTCGATGCTAATACTTAGCAATGGCACAATTGATCTTGTAACCTAAGAAATACTTGCAGGAACTGAGACATGAGATTTGGAAGAAGGAGTTGAAAATTCGAGGAGGATCCTTTTCTCCATTTCTATTTTAAAGCTCTGAAACCTTGAGGACTTGGTTTGCCCAGTTCTTGTTTTCAATATGTATTCTTTCACATTCTCTTCCAATGAACGGAGTCCGCCCTCTTCCTGTCCTTTTATCATGACTTGGAGTTGTTTCCTATCTTTTTCAAAGAAAATGAAGGAATGATTTATTGACACTTGTGCTCTGCAATGAACAACACAGTGAAATACAGTGAAAAGCTTTAACTGTCACCACAATCCAACACCATTTGAATATCCTAAGAATAAAAAGATAAAGCTGAAAGAAAGGCTGTCTTCGTTCTGTCGCCTCCACCATGACTCCTGAGCCAGCTGACCAATGACAGCCGTGCTGCCACCTTTCAATCTCCTGCGCCAGACCTTCAGATGCCATCTCTTCATGATTGGGCCCACCTTGTCGATTTGGCTCTTAATGCCAGGTCTGATGCTGGACACACAATTGCCCCATAATCAGGAGTCCCTGCCTCTGCTGCTGCTGCTGCTGTCACCACTACCTCACTGATCACCAGGAGACGTGACCCTCCCCCAAACCAAGCTCTGGGCCTATGGCAACATCTGCAGTTCTCACTCCAGACACACCACACTGCCATCACTTCAGCCACTGCTTCAATGATGCCTGGCATGCCAAGTCTAGGCCTAGCACAGCTAGGAGTCCCTGCACCGCTGCCAGGCCAAGCTGCTGCCTTGACAAGAGTTCTACTTTGGCTGTTCTCCTTCATGATTTCATTGCTGCTGCTCACAGGAAGATGAAGGCGAAAATAAAAAGACAAGTAGGGAGTAAGCAGCTGCCTGGAGCAGACAGACACAAGAGCCCGAATGCTGCTACCTTGTTGGTGCCACCATTTTAAAATTACGCTTGTGCATTGAGAGATGTTTAAAAATGTGCTGTTTTATTTTTGTAAAACCAAAAGCTTCAGAGATTCTCATCCTGCCACAAACTAGATTAGATTAGATTTTTAGATTACATTAGATTAGATTACATTACAGTGTGGAAACAGGCCCTTCGGCCCAACAAGTCCACACCGCCCCGCCGAAGCGTAACCCACCCATACCCCTACATTTACCCCTTACGTAACAGTACGGGCAATTTTTAGCATGGCCAATTCACTGACCTGAACCCGGGTCTCTGGCGCTATGAGGCAGCAGTGCTAACCACTGTGCCACCGTGCCGCCCGCAACTATTATCATAGTGGTGTAGAAAATGAGAAGACATTTTGATTGGGAGAAACTGTTTCCACTAGCAGGGTGGATAGTAAACAAGTAATACAGCTTTAAAATTTGCTTTTTACTCAGGAAATTATTATCTTTAAACCTGTATCTGAAAGCGCAGTAAAAACAGATTCAATGCGGAAATTGGACACACAGTTGAAAGTGAAAAGGAATAGTGTGCTTTGAGGAAAGAGCAAGGAAGTTTGTACTAGCAGGATAGCATAATGGGTCAAATTGCCTCTTCCTGTGCTGTAATGTTCAATGCTACATTGAGAGAAATAATCTCAGAATTGTTATGGTCCAAAAGCACACCATTCAAGTCCTCGTGTTTGCACTGATTCTCTGAACAGGCATCATGATATAAAGCCATTTTCCAGCCTTTCCCCATAACTCTACATGTTTACCCTGTTGAATGCTGCGATTTAACTCTGCCTCCACCATGTTTTCAAGTAGTACATTCCAGACCCAAACTAGTTTGTGAAAGAAGTGTTTTTCATTGCATTTACAACTTTCTCAAATCAGTTTAATCTATCCCTTTTTTTAGTCTTTTGTGAGGGAACAGTTTTCTCCCTGCTTACTGTTCAGATCCCTCATTATTTTCAATCAAATCTTTTCCTCTTCAATAAAAACAAAGAGGAGACTATGTCAACCTCTCAAATCTAACTTCATAACTGATGTTTCTCATCCCTGAAGCCATTCTTGTAAACATCTTTTGCATTCTTTCTGGTACGTTCAATAACTTCTGCAAGTGAGGTGCCGAGAATTCTACACCATAGTCCAGATGAGGTTTAATTGGTGTGCTATATAGGCTCAGCATATCCTCTCTTGTATACTCTGCCCCTATTAATTATAGGTAAAGTAATAGTTCTATAGGGCTGCTCTCTCATTAGAGTGAAGACTGGTGGCAAGTTTAGCCTGAGGGTCACTATGTCTCAGGGAGGGTTGAGGTTGAGCGATGTGGTCTTCATGGCAACCTCAGTCGTCATGGGATTTGAACCATCACAGTTGGTGTCGCTCTACATCACAAACCAGGCATCTGAACTAAATAACCTCAAGACCGAGCAGAGGATACTCTGTGCTTTCTCAACTGTGCTCTTCTTAACTGCCTCCTTTTTAATAACTTGTGTGCATATACACCCAGCTCTTTGGTCCTACGTACCATTTAGAGCAGTAGTCTATCCTGTCTTACTGTGTTCCTTATGTCAAAATGTAGAAAATGCTGAATTGGAAATTGGGTCCAAATAGTAAAACGATTCATTGCCAGTTTCTGGTTAATCAGATTTTCACCTTGATTTTGGATATTCATTTTAATTTCTGGTGGTAGCCACATTAGAATGCTGGAACTAAAAGTTAGCTAAGTGACAAGGGGCAGAACAGTGTACAGAGATTTAATTTGATAGCTTCCTGGAGTGGGTCACTGTCCCTGTTGTTTTTGCACTTGCTATAGCATTTTTTCCCAGCACTACTTCAAGACCTGAACTGAAAAAACCTGAGAGGTCAAAGATATTGATAAACACCTGAACCTGTTGAGTCTCTGTTTCTTCTCCACTCTCTTCTTTCCTCCATCCTCCACCCCCCCCCCCCCCCCCCCCCCATGCCAATAGAAAACAGGCTGAAGAGTGACCTGATGTTGCCCTGTAAAAGGGTGTGCATAGAGATATTGTTTCCCCTTGGTGCTGAAACCAAAACCAAAGGATCATGAAAATATTTTGATTAAAAAGTCCCGACAGGGAAATCAGGAGAAGTCTCTTTTTGCGAGAGATTGGTGGAAAAGTGGAACACGGTTCCACAATATGTGTTGAGACAAACAGCATAAATACAATTAAGGGGAAACTAGACAAATTTAAGATAAACAAAGGAATGAAAGATTTTATTGATTTGGGTTAGATTCAGTGTGGTAGGAGAAGTGGCAAAGGAGCCTGTTTCAGTTCTGTGCATTTTGAGGTGAATAAGCTAACAAATTATACTTTTTTTTAAGAAAAGTGTTAATTGTGAGGTAAAGCAACTTAACTCTTCAACCAAGCTATGTAAACCTGACAGGAAAAATCTGGTCATGCAGTTTTATGACCAAGCTTGGCCCTTGTTAAACTGAAGCCTGCTCAGGTTGGATTTAAGCTATTTGAAGAACATATTGTCTTGGTGTCCTCAGGCTCAAATCCCTCCCTCGACCAACCCTGCCAGAACAAAACTAGATCAACTAGTCTTCATTTCCATTTTGTGTTGATTTTAACTGCTGTGTATTAAATCATTTGCATGAGCTTTGAATGAATGGCATGAGCTGTGATGCGCTTTGCGAATGCAAGCTTATTCTTTTGTTCCTGAATGTTAATTGTACTTGGATATAGAAAGCTACAGAGAGCTCATTCACTTCCCATGGAGGATGAATAGTTGTATTTCTGTAAAATCAGTTGAAACAAATTAAACCAAATTGAATCAAATTATGTGGTAACAGATGTTTAAGGGGTACTGGAATGATAATCAAATGTTCAAATTAAAATATTTGAATTGAAATTTTTGTGTGCAACTAATGCACTCTAATGCCTCTGCAGTGCCTATTTTCTGTGGAAGGTCTTGAGAATTGTGTAGACAGGGTGCTCCCTCTCTGGGGGTTCGTGGGCATATCTGTTGCAAGGTATCTGTAATGGAGAGTGCAGTTGGCAGCCAGATGCCCTTCTGGACGTCCAGATGCCTGGACTAGTTTATGGCTACCTTGGAGAAGCTCAAGAAGAGACCCATAAGGAGGTCCTCTGATTTATCTTCCCCAATACTGGGTCAGCAGGTGCTTGTGACTGAAGTGCAAACAAAATGAGTAACAGCTCCATCAGAGTGGATCTGGAAACCTGTCTCTCTTACTGGAATGATCAGAGAAGTAAACTTAGAAATGAATGGTGATCCAATTCACAAGACGGTCAGCATTGTAACCAAACTAATCCCCTCCCATCTGTGATTTGCAACAGCCTTGTGCTGACGTGCAAACCTGTTAAGAGAAATGGAGAGGGGGAGGGGGTGGGGTTGTGGTGATGGGAAGAGAAAACATTTTCAAATCAATGTTAATGATTAGTATAAAAAGATTGTAAACTAAAGATGGTACATATGACACAATAGGCTGCAGATTTTGTCTTGTGTATGAATGCTTGTCATTTTGTGGGCTGTGTCTAATAGCAGCTGTTGGGAAACTGGTCCTTTGCCAGCTTTTGGGAGTGAGCGGGCAGGACACATTCTTCAGAGTTCACATGTAAATCACTGATATAGTATGACAGCGAGTCACTGTCTGCTGAACTGGAGATGCAAGGCATGGTTCTGATCCTGCACAGCTGGGAGCATTGCGATATGATCATTTGATTTAAGATTAAGCTCGACTTGATTTGCTTTTTTTCATGCGTGAGTACACAAAAATCTTCCTTTTTTAAAAAAAAAATAAGCTGTCGATACATTTGTAGAAATCTTTATCAACTTTCCACATTCTGTTTTGAATTAATCACATTTTGAAGTCGCATTGTTCAGTATTCTACCCACCCTTGAATGGTGAATTGTGTGTGAGGAGGGTTCAGTCTGGATTGAACACCCCACATCAGCCTCCTGTTTTCTTTAAAAAAGAATCCAGCAGAATAAGGAATTGGATATTGAGCCATTCAGGCTGCTGCTCTCCATTCCAAAATATATGGTCTAATTAATGAACAGGCAACACTTGGTAGAGGTTTTTTTTGTTAAACAGTGTATTCTTCAAGATAATATACAAAGTGTTTGGAGTATAGTCCTTACATTGAGTTAATGTTTTGATCTGAGTGAAGCTGCTGTTTTTCACATTGATGGCCAAGTCTTGTTCTAATTTGAGTTTGAACATTTTTGTTCTATACTAAACTCCTGCACCCTTGACCATCTCGATTCATTGTGAATATTGGCCCATGTCTTGCTGACACAAAGCATATTTTGTTGTTGGATAGTTTTGAATATCATTTGTCCTATAACCTATTGAGCTGATATCATAAGGGCAACAAGGTATCTCCTTAACGAATAAGATTTAATAAACCAGAAAATAAACTTATTTAAGAAGAAAATTGGGTTATCGGAGTCAAATCAGAGACCAGCGAAAGATTGGACTTGAAAGTAAAAAAAAAACACACTACGGAAAAGAAACATATTTGAACCTTAAATTCTATCTCTTTAAAATTTTAGAAACTTTTACTTTTGAAGAAGATGAGACAGCACAGTTTGCTATATCCTTCCGAGGCTAGGAATCATCATTTTTAAAAGGGAACTTACTCTTTTAATCAAGAGATTTAATTTATTGTGGCCATTTTTAATGTTGAAATTCAGCAGCTCCTTTTTAAAATCATCAGAAAAGTTGAAAGTGAGAGGTCATTTGTGTGAAATTAACAGAGGTCCACCCCCCCCCCCCCCCCCCACCCCCACCCCCACCCACCCCCTGCCAAATCCAGTCCTGAAATTGCTAGCTGCTATTTCACATTAACAACAGCATGTGTTGCTTAACACTATATTTTATTTTTAGGAAGATTTGGTTCATTAACAAATCTTTTAGTGGAGGCACTGTGCCAGCATTTGAACAGGAACTCCCTGCTGTTTATTGAAGAACATTAAGCTAATGTTTTATCTTTGAGTTATTAACAAAATGGCTAGAATTTTAGTGCCAAAGTGTTTAAGTTCAGGACCGAGCGTGTTTGCCAGTAATGCTGATCAATAGAACTTTATATTAATGTATGGAAAGGAGTAACTAATTCCAAAGAAGTTAAGTTGTAATTCCTGTTTTGAGAAGGAAGTACAATGCTTGTCCTTCAACTTTTATCTTTGCTTTTGTTAACTCTTTGTATGCAGATGTCAGCTTACTGTCTAAAGTCAGAAGAATTTGTGTACAGAGGAGGCTATTTCACACCAACTTCAAGTCCTATCTTTGAAGACCAAAGCCATTATCATCAAACCCTATTATAAACTCTGTTACCAAGCCATTATAGTCACACTTATACAGCATGGAAACTGACCCTTTGGTCTAAACAGTCCATGCTGACCATGATTCCAACCTGCCTGCTCCAACCCGTGTTCCTTTAAAACCTGTCCTATTTATGTACTTATCTAAGTGTCTTTTTAAATGGTGTAACTAATCCTACATCCACCACTTCCTCAAGTTCATTCCACACACAAACCACCTTCTGCTTAAAAAGAAATTGTCCCTCAGCTTTTCAAAAGTTTCTCTCCTCTAACCTTAAAAATATGCCCCTCGACTTGGAATGTTCATCCTAGGGAAAAGATGCCTGCCATTAACCTTATCTATATCCTTCATGACTTTATAAACCTCTATAAGGCCACCTCTCAACCTCTGATGCTCTAGTGCGAAAAAGGTCCTAGGCTATCCATGCTTTTCTTATAATTCAAACCCTCCATCAATTCCATCAGCCTTCCTGCTGATTGCCTGCTAAGGCGGAACCAGACTATTCTCACCCTCCTCTTTTGGCCCTATGTTGAAATTCCGACTCCATATCCTCTCCATCACAAAGGTAGTCTACTTGAATCTTTGCAGCATTGTTACTTAATACCCCTGCTTTTGCTGCAGAGACTCTCATCTGTGTCATAATTACCTCTCGACTTGACTGTTTCAATGAATTACCAGCCAGCTTTTCATCTTCCATAATCAACAAACATGATGACGACATAAATGTGCCCATCACTTAGCCTACTGCCAAGTCTGATTTAAGCAAAACCAGATTGATAGTACTGTTAAGAAGGCATACGGTATGTTAGGTTTTATTGGTAGAGGGATTGAGTTCCGGAGCAGTGACGTCATGCTGCAACCAAACAAAATGCTTGTGTAGCCTCCCTTGGAATATTGTGTGCAGTTCTGGTTACCCCATTGCAGGAAGGATGTGGAAGCATTGGAAAAGGTGCAGAGGAGATTTACCAGGATGTTGCCTGGTCTGGAGGGAAGGTCTTTGAGGAAAGCCTGAGGGACTTGGGTCTGTTCTCATTGGAAAGAAAGGCTAAGAGAGGATTTGATAGAGACATACAAGATGATCAGAAGATTAGATGGGGTGGACAATTAGTCTTTTTCCAACGATGATGTCATCTACTTGTACAAGGGAGCATAGCTGCAAATTGAGAAGTGACAGATTTAAGACAGATGTCAGAGGCAGGTTTGTTATTCGGTGATAAGGGTGTGGAATGCCCTGACTGTCAATGTAGTTAACTCTGCCACATTAGGGACGTTTAAGCAGTCCTTGGATAAGCATATGGATGATGGTGGGATAGTATAGGGGGATGGGTTTAGGTTACTTCACAGATTGGCCCAACGTCAAGGGCCAAAGGGCCTGTACTGCACTGTTCTATATTCTAAAATTCTTGTGTTCTAAAGTTCTCATTCTTTCCAATGTCCCTCCAGCTATGCACCTCCCTGTCTTTATAATCACATGCAGACTCTCCACCCTGCAAGGTAAATAAGTCTTTTCTAATTCTGACTTCTTGCCTCCATCTCACACTCTTACTCTATCACTTACTTTGCTCACCTCCCCGAATATCTGCTTATGTCATTGGGTGTCAAATGTTGTTTAATAATCATGACTGTGCAGTGCCTTAGGTCATTTTAATATGTTGAAGGTATATCTTAGGTGCAAGCTTTTGTCTCAACAAGAGTCTGCTGTTGAGATTTCCATCTTCTAACCACCCTCTGCTGAAATTGTGCCAAACAACTGAGGTGTTTAGAGAGTCAGTAGTGAAACCTGTCAACAAGTAACACAATACCTGCACAGCTAAGTGTTGAAAGAGATTGCATCTTGCATGCTTCAGTGTGTTTGAGTGTACTTGGTATGGAGGTAAACCAAGAATGTTCTGCTTTTATGCCGTACCTTTAATGACCAAAGGATATCTCAAGTTGCTTTCCAACAGATGAAGCGTTGGAACTGGATTCCACATCTTGTCAGTTATAACAGCATGCACACAGCAAAAGTTTTCAAACTGTACTGAGATATATAATCAGAAAATCTGCTTTTAGGTTATTTGAGGGCTAAATATTGACCAGTGTGTAGGATAGAATTCCTGTACTCAAAATCTCAATAGCAAAGCATTATGGAGAATAGATAAGATGAGCAAAGAAACTATTTTCATAGATTGGCGTTCGCCAGGATTGAGGGTGTAGTGTAAATGCTTGAAGTTGGAGCTTTTAGGTGTAAAATTAGAAGACATTTGTGCACAAATGATATGATGCTAGATCAGTTATTAAGTTTGAATCTGAGATTTAAAGTTTCCGGCATAGGCCCTTCATCAGGAACGTGGCGGGGTGGTGGTGGGGCTGGGGGAAGGTAACTGGGAAGGTGATATTTAGATACAGGTTGGGGATAATAGTGAGAGGTCAAGGGGGAGGATGGAATGGAAGGTGGACAGGTCAAAAGGGCAGTGCTGGGTTGGGTCTGGGATAAGGTGGGGGAGGGGAGATTTGGAAATTAGTGAAGTTGATGTGTAGTTGAAGGGTCCCAAGGCAGAAGATGTGTTCTTCCTCCAGTTGTCGGATGGCTTGGATTTGGAGGTGGAGGAGGCCCAGAACCTGTATGCCCTTGGCAGAGGGGGAGTAGAGGTTGGCCACAGGGTGGTGGGCTCGTTGGGTGTGTCCCTCAGATGTTTCCTGAACCACTCCACAAGTTGGCATCCTGCTGCCCCAATGTACAGGAGGTCACATCGAGAGCAACAAACGCACTCGCTGAGGTGTGTGGATGTGCGGGAAAATCTCTGGATGTGAAAAGATCCTTTTTGGGGCCTTGGACGGAGGTGAGGGGGAGAAGTGTGGGTGCAGGTTTTACACCTGTTGAGATGGCAAGGGAAGGTCCAAGAGTGGAGGGTGGGTTGGCTGGGGGTGTGGACCTAAAGAGGGAGTCATGGAGGAAATGGTCTCTGCAGAATGCTGATAGAGGTGGGGAAGGAAAATACCTCTAGTAGTGGGGTCTGATTTGTAGGTGGCAGATATGATGGAGGATAATGCGCTGCACCCAGAGATTAGTAGTGGGGTGAAAGGTGAGAACTAGGGGGTTCTATCCTTGTTGCAGTTGGAGGGATAGGGTTCAAGGGCGGAGGTGAGGAAGTGAGGAGATGAGCTGGAGGGTGTGGTTGATCATGTGAGAAGGGAAATTGCAGTGGTGTGCAATTTGCAAGTTGCAATACCAGCCATAATGTCATAAACGACAAACTAGTCAGAGGACTTCCTCCTTTTTAAAAAAAAAAATCCATGGAATGAAGATATCAATGGCTGGGCCTGCATTTGTTATCCATCCCTTAACTGCCCAAATAGCAGGTCAGGGGTCACATGTAGGCCAGACCAGGTAAGGATGGCAGATTTCCTTCCCAAATAACATTAGAATGTGAGATGGGTTTTAGCAACAATCGACAGTGGTTGAAAACAAAAAATGCTGGTGATAACAATCTACGGAGAGAGAAAGCAAGCTAACATTTCAAAACCAGCTTGCGTGCTCTCCGTGGATGCTGTCTGATCTACTCTGATTTCCAGCATTTTTTTTATTTTCAGTACAGATTCCAGCATCTGCAATAATTTGCTCCTGAATCAAGAATGGTTACTTGGTACCACTTCAACCAGGTTTTTGCTCTCGACTTTTTTGTTCGTTGAATTCAAATTTCACTATCTACCATAGTCTGATTTGAACTCCTGTTGCTGGATTAGTCTGAGGAGGCTTCTGGGTTTCTAGTCCAGTACTGTCATCACGACACCCCTACCTTCCATTAATTAGTCTGCTCCTGTTTCTATGTGGTTTGATGCGAGACATTACACTTGGGACCAATGGAACCTTGATGCTCAAGACTTTGGAGTAGGACCTTTTTGAGAAGTCACAAGGTTCCATAGCTTCTGTGCCTCACTGCAATCAGTGGTGTTGTCTGCCTGTGCTCTCCTGAAGATTCATAAATGTGTTGAGTTAATGGGAGTTCCAGCAATGCTGGTGTTTATCATTTTGCTCGACTGTCTATCTCTTGAGGGTGTTCAAATTGTGCTAGACTAGTGAGACATTTAGGCAAGTCCATGAAAGGTTAGAAGGTGTCCTCTCCTGAAGAAAACAGTGGGCAAGTCTCTTAAAAGTTTGTTATCGAATGATTAATTTAGTATTGTGGGACTTCTGGGCTGCTAGTCTGGAGATTCATAGATACTACATTACCTTACTCTGTCAAAATATTTAGCTGTGTCACACAACTAGTGCGCAAAATTAATGCATGCAAGTTCATCTTAAATGTGCTCTAGAATTCAAGACATTTACTGAATAACTACATCTATTAATTCTTTTAAAATTTCACTATCTAATTGATTTGGTAATTGAAAATGGCTAAATGTGGTATTTTAAATCTGTTTTGCAACCGAGCATTTAAATATTGACCAAGGAGCAAAATAATCTGGTACTTTTAATATTTGCATCCCTTTATTTCTCTGCATCTAACCTAATTCATGCAGTTGTTGTATTAACAGCCCCATTAATGTATATTTAACTGTTGAACTTGTAAGGATTTGGGCACTGTTTGGATCTCCATATATTGATCTGTTTCCAAGTACATTCATGGTTTCAATATTAAGTTTGGGAGTGTGCAGAATGTGAAGAGTGACCACCATTCTGACTATCTTCAGAGACCTCTGCACTCATCCAGTTCTGGCCACTTGCATTACATGATTCATTTATCCACACTATATATACTTTGCTGCTGAGCTCAGAGCTTCCTTTCCAAACTTGTCTTCCTCCACCTTCAAGAAACTTAGAATCTCCCTCCCTCCTCCTGTCTTTAATATCTCCTTATGTGGCTTAGTATTCAATTTTGTTTGATTATGCTGCTGTGAGGTTCTTAAGAACATTTTACTATTTTAAAGGAACTACCTAAACAGAAATTATTTGCATTCTGGGAGGCAAGAATCAAGCAATGGCTATTTATAATAATCTTACTGTGGAAGAATGAGTGGAGAAAAAAAAATGCAAGCAACTTTGATTTCTTTTAAATTCTTTTATCAAAATTTGGAGCCAACACAGTGTAGTGATGATCTGATTATGATTCTCATCAGTTAGGATTAGCATGCATGCAATTAACAATTGAGCACTCAGTATCTTGTCAGCGCAATGTCAACAATTGTTTGTTTATTTGCTGGTTTGAGTGTTATTGTCTGTCCGTGGCCGACTGTACAAACCACTCATTCAACTTCAGATGTATACTTGGGAAGAGTTTGCATTTTGAAGAGTGACAACTCTGTTCTTTTGTTATTTATAGAGTCATAGAGATATACAGCACAGAAACAGACCTTTTAGTCCAACTAGTCCATGCCAATTAGATATCCTAACCTAATCTAGTCCCATTTGCCAGCACTTGGCCTATATCCCTCTAAACCCTTCCTATTCATATGCCCATCCCAATGCCTTTTTAAATGTCACAATTGTACCAGCCTCCTCCACTTCCTCTGGCAGCTCATTCCATACCCGTACCACCCTCTGCGTGAAAAGGTTGCGCCTTAGGTCCCTTTTTTTTTTATATCTTCCCCTCTCACCCTAAACATATGCCCTCTAGTTCTGGACTCTTCCACCTGCACCCCCCCCCTCAGAGACAAAGTATCAACGTCCCTCATGATTTTACAAAACTCCTAAAAGGTCACCCCTCATCTTTTGACGCTCCAGGGAAAACAGCCCCAGCCTATTCGGCTCAAATCTTTCAACTCTGGAAACATGCTTGTAAATCTTTTCTGAACGCTTTCAAGTTTCACAATACCTTTCTGATAGGAAGGAGACCAGAATTGCAAAAGTAGTCTAACCAATATCCTGTACAGCCACAACATGATCTCCCAACTCCTGTACTCTACTCTGACCAATAAAGGAAAGCATACCAAATTCCCCCTTTACTATCCTATCTACCTGTGACTCTACGTTCAAGGAGCAATGAACATGCATTCTAAGGTTTATTTGTTTAGCAACACTCCCTCGGACCTTACCATTAAGTGTATAATACCTGCTCTGATTTGCTTTCCCAAAATGCAGCACCTCACATGTATCTAAATTTTAATTCCATCTGCCACTCTGCAGCCAATTGGCTCTTCTGATCAAGATTCCATTGTAATCGGAGGTAACCTTCTTTGCTGTCCACTACACTTCCAATTTTGGTGTCATCTGCAAATGTACTAACTATACCTCCCATGTTCATATCCAAATCATTTATATAAATGATGAAAAGTAGTGGACCCAGCACCAATCCTTGTGGCACACCACTGGTCACAGGCCTCCATTCTGAAAAGACCCTCCACCACCACCCCCTCTCTTCTATCTTTTAAGCTAGTTCTGTATCCAAATGGCTAGTTCTCTGTGTATTTCATGAGATCTAACCTTGCTAACCAGTCTCCCATGGGGAACCTTGTTGAACATCTTACTGAAATCCATATAGATTACATCCACCGCTCTGCCCTCATTAGTCCTCTTCGTTACTTTTTCAAAAAATTCAATCAAGTTCATGAGACATGATTTCCCATGCACAAAGCCATCTTGACTATCCCTGATCAATCCTTGGCTTTCCAAATATGTGTAAATCCTGTCCCTCAGGATTCCCTCCAACCACTTGCCCACCACAAACATCAGTGTCACTAGTCTATAGTTCCCTGGGTTTTCTTTACCACCTTTCTTAAATAATGGTACCAGGTTAGCCAACTTCCAGTCTTCTGGCACTTCAACTGTGACTATCGATGATACAAATATCTCAGCAAGGGGCCCAGCAATCACTTCCCTAATTTCCCACAGAGTTCTAGGGTATACCTGATCAGGTCCTGGGGATTTATCCACCTTTTATGCATTTCAAGGCATCCAGCACTTTCTCCTCTGTAATTTGGACATTTTTCAAGATGTCACCACCTATTTCTCCACATTGTGTATCTTCCCTGTTCTTCTCCACAGTAAACACTGATGCAAAATACTCATTTAGTATCTCATGCGGCTCTACGCAAAGGCTGCCTTGCCGATCTTTAAGGGGCCCTATTCTCTCCCAGTTATCCTTTTGTCCTTAATGTATTTGTAAAAACCATTTGGATTTTCCTGAACTCTATTTGCCAAAGCTATCTCATGTCCCCTTTTTGCCTTCCTGATTTCTCTCTCAAGTATACTCCAACTGCCTTTATATTCTTCTAAGGATTCACTCGATCTATCCTGTCTATATCTGCCATATGCTTCCTCTCTCTCTCTTAACCAAACCATCAATTTCTCTAGTCATCCAGCATTCCTTATACCTACCAGCCTATTCATTCACCCGAACAGGAATATACCGTCTCTGGATTCTTCTTATCTCGTTTCTGAAGGCTTCCCATTTTCCAGCTGTCCCTTTTACCTGTGAACATCTGTTCCTAATCAGCTTTTGAAAGTTCTTGCCTAATACTGTCAAAATTAGCCACCTTCCAATTTAGAACATCAACTATTTGATCTGGTCTATCCTTTACCATCATTATTTTAAAACTAATAGAATTATTGTCGCTGGCCCCAAAGTGCTCCCTCATCGACACCTCAGTTACCTGCCCTGCTTTATTTCTCCAGAGTAGGTAAAGTTTTGCACCTTCTCTAGTAGGTACATCCACATACTGAATCAGAAAATGTTCTTAGTACACACTTAAACAAATTCCTCTCCATCTGAGCTCTTCACACTAAGGCAGTCCTAGTCTGTTTTTGATGTAAGAAACAATGCTTTTGTAATTTTCTACTTGCATTTAAAGGATTTAAATCTACATGTCCAAACCAAATGTAAGCTACTAATTGATTCATCTCTTTTGTGGTAAAACTCAGGATTACATATTAATCTTTTATTCACTTGAGGGATTTAAGTGCTGCTAGCTGGGCCAGCATTTATTGCCCATGCCTAGTTGTCCCTGGGAAGGTAGTAGTAAACTGTCATCTTAAAATGCTGCAGTCCATGTGCTATAGATAAGAACCACGATTCAGTTAGGGCGGGAATGCCAGGACTTTAAGATCGCAACAATGAAGGAAAGACAATATATATCAGTCGGGTTGGTGAGTGGCTTAGAGGGGAACTTTCAGACAAGGGAACATCATTGGCTCCTGCTCTTGTCCCCCTCGATGAAAGTCGTCATAAGTGATTTCTGCAGTGCATCTTGTAGATGTTTCACAATGCTACTGTGTGTTGCGCATGCAGGAAGTGGATTTTTATCGAAGTGATGCCAATTAAGCGGGCTTCTTTGTCCTGGATGGTGTCAAACTACTTGAATGTTATTGCAAATGCAAGTGAGGAGTGTTTCATCACACACACTGATTTGTGCTTTGTAGATGGACAGGCTTTGGGGAGTCAGGAGGTGAGTTATTCACCAAAGTATTCCTAGCTTTTGACCTGCACTTTGTCACTATATTTACATGACAAGTCCAGCTCAGTTTCTGTTCAGTAGTAACCTCAGGATGTTAGTGAGGGATGCAGTAATGGTAATGCCATTTGAATGTCAAGTGATGATAGTTAGATTGCAACTCTTATTGGACATGGTCATTGCTATGTATTTGTATGGCATGAATGTAGCTTACCACATTTCTGGACACCTACCCTGAGGAATTCCTGAAGAGATGTTCTGTGGCTGAGGTGACTGATTTCTGACGATAACAACCATGTGCCAGGTGTGACTCCAACCAGCGGACAGGGATTTCCACCCCTGATTCCCTGTAATTCCAGTTTTCCTCTTGCTTGGTCTAATGTGGCCTTGATATGAGAGCTGATTCTCTCTCCTCACTTCTGGAATTCAGTTCCACTAGCTGTTCTCATTTGAACTGGTGAAGTAACAAGGTCAGTAGCGGAGTGTCTCTGGAATTCAAACTGGGCATCACTGGGCAGGTTATTGCTGAGCAGGTGCTGCATGGTGGCTCTGTTGGTGGATTGATGGGGCAGTAATTGGCCTGCATATCTGGGCAATTTTCCATATTGTCAGATGCCAATGATCTAACTGCACTGGAACAGCTTGATTAGGAGTGGCAGGTTTTGGAGCACAAGTCTTCAGTACTATTGCTGGAAATGGTCCATAGCCTTTGCAATATTTCATGCCTTCAACTGTCTCTTGATATCACGTGAAATGAATCTACTTGGGTGAAAACTGGCACCTGTGATACTGGGCACACAATATACTATGTAGATGAATGTTTCTCCAAACACTCCATATCATAAAATGAGAGAACACAAAAGGCTGTTAAACTCATGTAGCCAATGCCATGTCTTTGAAAGAGCCATCAAATTATTCCCATTCCACTACTATTTGTACTTACCCAATAGTGAATTCTCTTTAGATATTTTTTAAAATCTGTTCTTGGGATAGGAGTATCACTAGCTAGGCCAGCATTTATTGCTCATCCCTAATTATGCAGAGGACGTTTAAGAGTGAACCACTTCACTGTGCTGATGCTGGAAAGTCAGAGTTGATAAAATGTGGAGCTGAGAAAAGCACAGCAGGTCAAGCAGCGTCAGTGGAGCAGGAAGGTTAACATTTCAGGTTGGGACTTTTCATCCGATGGGTTTTTAAGCCAATGAGCTGTATCTCCATTAGGTTAGCTTTTTCTTCCAGGTTTGTATTATATGTAAATTTCACCAGTTACCTTAATGAAATTCAAGCCTATGTCCTTAAGAGTGATATTTTTCTGAAGTTAACCCTCCTATGGTCATCAAGACTAGTGCAAGAATGCGAATTTCAAAAAATCTGTTTGTATAAGTGGAGACGAGGATGCTTATTGGTTGGCAAATAGACTGTGGCTGGAATGCTGTCATGGAGAAAGTAAGAGACCTATCATCCTTCTCAACCTGTCTTTTGTGCTATTTTCTGTACCATCCTCCTTGAATGTATCTTTCTTTGGTGTCATTCAACTGTATAAGGCTGCTTTCAGAATGCAACCTTATCTGCCTAATTAGATTAGATTAGATTTGATTTGATTAGATTGCTTACAGTGTGGAAACAGGCCCTTCGGTCCAACAAGTCCACACCGACCCCTACATTTACCCCTTGCCTAACACTACGGGCAATTTAGCATGGCTAATTCACCTGACCTGCACATCTTTGACTGTGGGAGGAAACCCACGCAGACACTGGGAGAATGTGCAAACTCCACACAGTCGCCTGAGGCGGGAATTGAACCCGGGTCTCTGGCGCTGTGAGGCAGCACGGCTAACCACTGTGCTGCCCATTTCATCAAAAATTCCTGATTGGAGCCAGAGTACTATTTGCAATGAAATTTCTTCCCACTGTTATCTTGTTCACCACCAAGGGTATATCATTAACCCCCTTCGTATTTTACAATTATATTTACCCCTGGGTGACATCACCCAATAACATGTCAGTTTTCACATTTAGGAGCAAGTGAGGACTGCAGGTGCTGGAGATCGGAGTCAAAAAGTGCGGTGCTGGAAAAGCACAGCCAGTTTCTCATTATAAGCTGACAATCCCAATTCTACTTCACCACTGTTCTGTTAGTAATAATAGTCTAATTGATTATTCATCTCGGTGGGTGAGTTTATTTAAAATAGTCAAACGTATTACAAGTTTTAAAACCGTCGTTATAACAAACTAACTGTGTGTGTGTGTATGTATTGCAAACCAATAGACCACCTGTCAGGCAGAGTCGCAACATTGATAGGATATTGCTCATGGAGTTCTTTCAAAGATGAACTCTCTTAAAGGTAAGGTACATGTACAACACTCCCTCCTTTCCACAATGAAATCTAACTACTATATTTAGGATAGCTAGAGAGCTGGATAGTCATTATTACGTATCGGTAATTTGCTGATATGCCTGGATCTTATGATGGTGATTCTGTCTGGAGGTGTTATTTGATTTCCACAGTCATTAGTGATGCCTGTCATTATGCTTGTACTGTCAGACTTTTCTTCATCAGAACTCACACAACACCAGGTTACAGTCCAACAGATTTATTTGAAACTACAACCTTTCGGAGCTCCCACAGAATGCAGTTACTGTTACATTACAGACAACTTCTGGATCAGGATTTGTTCTAGATTTAACCATTGACTGATCTCATTCCTTAAGCTGTTTTTGAGTTGATCAAATCTTCTGGTATTTGCAGTTTTGTTCGAGTTGTCAACTCATTTTGAAGCTTTAACTTTAACTTTTACTTTCTAGGTTCTTCTAATTGGATCTATGTTTTATCCTTCTGTTAGTCCAGATTAGTCGATCTCATAATCTGCTCTAATAACATTCCAATCTGTTTGACTGGTTTTCACCTTTGTTTTCTTTTGAAGTCTGGATCTCTTCCACTTGTTGTATCGGTCATTGGTTTATTTTTCATGTCTTCCTTGAGTTCTTTCACTTCAGTATCATTGCTGGCATTTATTTCTGAAGGAATGACTGTTAAGTGATTTTGATGTTCCTTGTGTTTCAATGAATCCTTACCTGTAAGACCATAAGATGTAGGAACAGAAATTAGGCCATTCAGCCCATTGATTCAGTTCTGCCATTCAATCATGATTAGAAACAAAACACTGTAGATGCTGGAATCCAAAGTAGACAGGCAGGAGGCTGGAAGACCACAGCAAGCCAGGCAGCATCAGGAGATGGAGAGGTTGACGTTTCGGGTGTCACAGTTTCAGACTCCTCTCTGATGAATCTGTGACCTCTGTCTCTCTGATTCCATGAATTGTAACTAATGGTTTGTTGATCACTTATACTCTGGTGGGATACAGAGCTGTTATTGATACTTGAAGATACTCCTTGTGTGAGACCAGTTTGTAGCTATATTGTCATTTCCTCTACAGCACTGGCTCTGTTAATGGACTTTCCTTTCATATGCATTGCAAAGTTGAATGAGAGCTGGACATTTCCTTGTTATATGCAGAGGCTATTCCTTCCACAAGTCTTTAATGAATTTGGGTGTTCTAATGATTGTCAGTCAATGAACTTGCAGCTAGGTACTGTGAAATTTGTTGACCTGCAAGGTTATTCTGTAATAGATCTCCATTAGCTCTTTGACGTGACAAATTTTGAGTTTGTCAAGTGAATCTTTCTGGGAAGCTTCCAAGAGAGTGAATGCAATTACTAACTCAATCTATTTGCTAGCTCCCCACCTGAAAAATAACAATGAACCCTTTACACCACGCCTGCCGAGTGGTCTGTAGACATCAATGCGAGTCAATGATGCAGAAGTTTAATCTGACTCTGAATTGGCCTTTAATATGGTGCATGTCTTTTGAGGATCCTTCAGCACTTTGGCTGTTAATCCTGATATGTTAAGTCTACAAAATCCTTTGTTCAAAATTGTTAATCATATTTTAACAGCTTGCTTTTTTCCATTGGACACACCCGATTGTAGAACCATAGCTCTGAATGATATTTAAATATTTTAAATTCTATTAGGAGGTTTCTGTGTCCCAATTTAAACTAGGGAGTTTTGTGGATATCTGATGTCCTTCATTTGTCCTTTGCTTGCTATCAATCTGGCACAACCTGATCACTTGCCAATTTAGCTCACTTGAGAAAAGCTACTCGATAGGGATTTGTCTGCTTACCAGCGAGCTGTCAGAATGCTATGCTTCATTACAGAAGGAATTGAACGTAAAAGTAAGGGTATTATACTTCAGTCGTAATTTAAAAACTGTGCAGTTCTGCTGTCTAGTGGCTCAGTGGTTAGCACTGCTGCCTCACAGTGCCAGGGACCCAGGTTCGATTCCAGCCTCTGGCAACTGCCTGTGTGGAGTTTGCACATTGTCCCCGTGTCTGTGTGGGTTTCCTCCAGGTGCTCTGGTTTCCACCCACCGTTCAAAGATGTGCAGGTTAGGTCAGTTGGCCATATTAAATTGTCCATAGTGTTAGGTGCATTAGTCAGAGGGAAATGGGTCTGGGTGGGTTACTCTTCGGAGGGTCGGTGTGGACTGGATGGGCCGAAAGGCCTGTTTCCACACTGTAGGGAAACTAATCTAATTATTAAGAATGAATGAAATGCACTGGAGATGGTTTAGAGATCTAGATTAATTCTGGAATGCAAAGATTGCCTGGAGGAAAAGTTGGACAGACTGGACTGACTTAAGTAGGAGCTCCGAGTTTTGATTTGAAGTTCATATGGTCCTCAATAGTCTTCTCAAGATTTGATATGCAAAGGTGTTTCCTTTTGAGGGTGGGTCTAGATCTAGGAGGTAAATTAAATATTAGGGAGCACCTAATAGGACAGAGTTGAAATTTTTTTTTGACGGCTATGCAACTTTATTAATCTGCGTCATAAGGTGGTGGAATTGTGATAATTATTGTGTTTTCAAAGTGTGTAGGTATGTAAATTTTTGCTGGATAAGGGAATTGAATGTTTCATTGGGGATAAATCTGAAATTCAAAATATCCATCTGCCACTTAACCACCCATTTAACCATTCTCCGTTTATATTGTCTTACAGCCAAAGACACAACCTTACTGTTAACCACCTGACCAATCTTTATCATCTGGAAACTTATTAATCCAACCCCCTCACACAGTCATCTGTCATTTATATAAATGACTAATAATAATTACAATATTGTGTGTATATATACTATCCAAGGAGGTAAATGCTCTTTTAAAAACCAATGTACACACACAATAACCATCAACTCTCTTGACCCTTCCTCTGTTTCCAGTTTAAAAGATTGCTTGCCTAAGATCTGATACTGAACAAGCGGAAGTTTCCATCATTTAAATACCATGAAGACCAAACCTATTGTCTTCTGGTCCCTACTCCCAGCTGTATTTTTCTCCTTGTC
The DNA here is from genome assembly GCF_004010195.1 of Chiloscyllium plagiosum. Lineage (NCBI taxonomy): Eukaryota > Metazoa > Chordata > Chondrichthyes > Orectolobiformes > Hemiscylliidae > Chiloscyllium > Chiloscyllium plagiosum. Next base: position 28,209,380 of record NC_057725.1, read on the forward strand.
AACCAACTATGGCTGAACCATATAGATGGCAAACTTTTCGCTATACTTAATGCTGAGGTAAGCTTCCAGCAATAACTTGCGAAGGCCATCTATTCCTACCTCTAGCATTGCCCGGTTCTTCTACTCAGATCATCACTAAATCTTTCATCCATGCCTTGAGATTTAACTATTCGAATACACTCCTCTTTCATCCTCCACAAGCTTTAACCCATCCAAAAGCTGCAGCTAGATCTGAGCTCACACCAAATCTTCTTCCTCCACTAGCCTTGTGCTCACTGATCTACATTGCTCCCAGTAAAGCATCCTCCAGATTTTAAATTTTCATCCTTGTTTGGAAATCCTTCCATGGTTTCACCTGTCCCAACCTTCATTACCTCCTCAAACCTCACAACCATCTTGAGTTCTCTGCATTCCTCCAAACCTTGTCACTTGAGAATCCCTGATTTTATTCAGTCCACCATTGGTGACCATGCTTTCCACTGCCTTTTTAAGCTATGGAATTCCCTCAGTAAAACTATCCAAGTTCTCTCTCCTTTTCAGATGCTCCTTGGGCCCCTGACTTGATCTATCCAGCTTTGATAACTCCTGTGAAGGGCTTTGTGATCTTTTACTACGGCAAGCATGCTCCATTAGTCTGATAGACATAATGTTAAAACTTTAACTCTGCTTTGCTTTTTTTTTCATTCACAGATTAATCCTTTGGGGCTAATTAAATAATAGCCGTTGTTGATCAGCATGGCTTCAGATGCCAGTCACATGCTTGAAGCTGCTTTAGAGCAAATGGATGATATTATAGCAGGTAAGCTCCTAATTTGAGGAAAATGATGGTGTTTGTAATCTTGTAGCATCTTTTCACAACTTCAGGACAGTGTCTTTCCTCCAATTAAGTACTTTGAAATAATATAATATCAGGAACATGGTCACCAATTTGTGGGAGGAGATAATATTGACTAGGTAAATTGTATTCTCTTCGAATATTGCGATAGAATTTCTTCAGTTAACCTGAAGATAAAATGGCCTTAGTGTTTGAATGTCACATCAAGTCTGACTACTTTTTTCCCCTTTTTAAGTCTCAAGAGTTGGCCACCTGCACCAATAAGCCTTTGTGACTCAGTCAATATTTAGGGTAGGGATAGCCCAAATTCCGAATGCTGCTTATGAATTTGCATAGAATGTTTGGCTACGTTTAAAGGTGCTATATAAATGAAGCTCTTGTTTGATATATTCCCACATGAGAGCAAGGGGCAAGCTGTTTAGCCTAAGAGGTATGTTTTGAAAAAGTACCTTTAAAGGGGCAACGGTGAGACAGGAATGTTTAGGGAGGAAATTCCAGAGCTTGAGGCATGGGTGGCTGAAGGCACAGCTGTCAATAATAGTACAAATGGAAATGGAGGGTCTGCAAATGATTTAAAAATCAGAGTGCAGATTTCCTGGAGGCTTGTGAAACTAATCTCCGGAGTAGGTCATCTTTGCACTGGCATATGTTTATTTCCACAGCCTATAAATACAATATGTATACCAGGTTCGATTGTGGGCCCATTGTGACCCCAGAAGTCATGGCAATATGTGTCCGCTTGTGCAGAATGACTGAAAATATTGGTATCATGGCCATTCTAATAAGTGCTGTTATTCCCTTTAACATGTATGTTTACAAACTGTGCTTCCTGAAGTGAAATGGTTTCAATATTTGCCTCATTAATGTGGTATTTTTGTAAATTTGTTTTTACATTGGGCAGTGGACACTTCCTTTTAGACGCAGGTTGGGTGATGGGAGTCCCTGAGTCTGTCTGTCTGTCTGTCTGTCTGTCAATATTTGCTGGGTTCTCCTCTGGAGAAGTTGGAAAATATTGCCTTTAACTGTGGCATCACACAGATTTGTGAGAGATAAATATTTCACTGGTCTTGGCAGAAAACACTATAATTCAAAGAAATTAAATCACATTTTGGAAGAAAGTGCTTAAAAAGGGCTGCTTCCTTTGGCAACCATTTGGACTCCATTTAAGCATATATTGTAGTAAGTTGGGCAAAATTGGCCTCGCAATTGGGAGAATCAGTAACCAGTGGATGCAGACTTAAAATAATAAGAACTGGGTTGCAGCTGAGTGTTTAGGCAGAGAGGAGAAAGTGAGGTCTGCAGATGCTGGAGATCAAAGTTGAAACTTTATTGCTGGAACAGCACAGCAGGTCAGGCAGCATCCAGGGAACAGGAGATTCGACGTTTCGGGCACAGGCCCTTCTTCAGGAATGAGCAGAGAGTGTTCAGCAGGAGAAGATAAAAGGTAGGGAGGAGGGACTTGGAGGAGGGGCGTTGGAAATGTGATAGGTGGAAAGAGGTTTATAGAAGGGAAGGTCGAAGGTAGGTTAGAGGAAGGAGTTGTAAATAATGGTTAGTTAATTATTCTGTTATACTTTATGAAATAAAGTTGTTAATTTTTACTTTAAATAGTTCTTGGCCACTCGATGTTTACAGATTACTGCACAGGATAAATGTTTTTTGTGTTGCTGGTTTTAAATTAACCATGTCGTAACACCCGAGTTCAATCCCACTCTCGGGTGACTGCGTGGAGTTTCCGTGTTCTCCCTGTGTCTACATGGGTTTCCCCTCACAGTCTAAAGATGTGCAGGCTCGGTGGATTGGCCGTGGAAAATGCAGGGTTATAGGGATGGTGTGGGATGCTCTTCAGAGGGTCAGTGTTGACTTGATGGGTTGAATGGCCTTCTTCCACACTGTAGGAATTCTAAACAATCCCTTGTGTCAATTTTTTTTTCTAACCTCACCCATTATATTTTGTGTGATTATTAACCAGTTAAATCCTGTCAGTATTCTCTTACTGATCAATATAAATGGGCTGTCATTCTTTATAAACAGACAAACAAGGAACCGTGGAGTCACTCTGCCATTCCAGTCTGATCCCCTGTTCAATCAAATCATGGCTGGTCTGATTTTAACCTCAAACCTACATTCCATCTTATACCTGATAATTCAAAGCACACCACAGAAACAGGCCCTTTGGCCCACATAGCCTGTGCTGATGCATGACACCTTTGTAAACTAAAAACCTTTTGCCTCTGCGCTGTCCGTATCCCTCTATTCCTTGCCTATTCATGTATCAAAGTTGAAACTTTATTGCTGGAACAGCACAGCAGGTCAGGCAGCATCCAGGGAACAGGAGATTCGACGTTTCGGGCACAGGCCCTTCTTCAGGAATGGGCAGAGAGTGTTCAGCAGGAGAAGATAAAAGGTAGGGAGGAGGGACTTGGAGGAGGGGCGTTGGAAATGTGATAGGTGGAAAGAGCTCCATCCTACTCCGACCTATCACCCTCACCTTGACCTCTTTCCACCTATCACATTTCCAACTCCCCTCCTCCAAGTCCCTCCTCCCTACCTTTTATCTTCTCCTGCTGAACACTCTCTGCTCATTCCTGAAGAAGGGCCTGTGCCCGAAACGTCGAATCTCCTGTTCCCTGGATGCTGCCTGACCTGCTGTGCTGTTCCAGCAATAAAGTTTCAACTTTAGGCAGAGAGGAGTTCAGGTCTGGATGCATTACCTTTAACGGGCAGTTGAAGCAGATTCAATCATAACATCCGAAAGGGAATTGGGTAGCATTGTGAAGGGACTGAGTTGGACTAGCCATGTCATAGCCATGATACTGGCCAATTAATCTTCTGAATTAGAATATGCATTCTCTGATTACGTGGGCAGCTGTATTGATGAATAGAAAGGCAATAATGTATTCTGTTATAAAATATTTCTCTTTCTTGTCTCTGTGTCACTTATGCCTCCTGTCCCCAAACTGATTTGTATTTTCCCTTTTGCAAATTTATGTCTTGAGTTTTCTCTTCTGGGATACATACCATGCATATTTTTGTGTTGTTTGGAGTTATTTGAACCCCTGTTTGCATAACCTTACAGATTAAGTACCGACATACCTGAATTTTTATTGCAGTAAAGTAGCCAGAGTTTCCAGAGGTAATGCACAATGGACATCAATGAAAAAGGGGTGGTACGGTGGCTCCGTGGTTAGCACTGCTGCCTCTCAGCACCAGCAACCCAGGTCCGATTCCCACCTCGGGCGACTGAGTATGTGGAGTTTACACGTTCTCCCCATGTCTGCGTGGGTTTCCTCCGGGTGCTCCAGTTTCGTCCTCCAGTCCAAAGATGTGCAGGTTAGGTGAATTGGTCATGCTAAAATTGCCCATAGTGTTAGGTGCATTAGTCAGGCGTAAACACAGGGTAGGGGAATGGGTCTGGGTGGGTTACTCTTCGGAGAGTTGCTATGGACTTGGGCCAAAAAGCCTGTTTCCATACTGTAGGGAACTTAATCTAATCAAAAACCAATGATAACACCTCCATACACACTTCACAATACAGTACATTTTCTCTTTTCTCCTAATTAGTTCATTTTGGAAAAGTTGAATAACAGTATATCTGCAATACATTCAAATTCCATATAGCTGATGTGGTAGTGAGTTGCACATTTTTCACCAGAAATTTCTCCTGAGTTCCCTAATAAATATATTAGTGATACATTTATTGCCCTAGATCTGGTTCTCACCGGGAAGTGGAAATATTTTTTGTCTATGTAGAACTGAGTTCATAGAGATGTACAGCACGGAAACAGACCTTTTGGTCTGACTTGCTGACTAAATATCATAAATTAATCCAATCTAATCCCATTTGCCAGCACTTGGCCCATATCCCTCTAAATCTACCCATCTAGATGTCTTTTAAATGTTGTAATTGTACCAGCTTTCACCACTTCCCCAGGCAGCTCATTTCCATGCATGCACAATCCTCTGAATGAAAACGTTGCCCCTTGGGTCCCTTTTAAATCTTTTCCCCCCCTCACCCTAAAACTGTGCCCTCTAGTTCTGGATTCTACCACCCCAGAGAAAAGACCTTGTGTATTCCTCCATCCATGCCCTTCATGATTTTATAATCCTCTAGAAATTCGCCTCTCGGCTTCCGACGCTCTAGGGAAAACCGACAGTCGCAGCCTGTTCAGCCTGTCCTTTATAGTTCAAATCCTCCAACCCTGACAATGTCCTTAAATCTTTTCTGGACCCTCCATCCAGAGCTTCGTTCATGTCTACATTGTGTCAAGTCCTATTCTCCTATCACCCCCTGAGTTTGCTGACCTACATTGAATCCCAGTTGAGCAGTGTCCTGACTTTAACACTGTCATCCTTGTTTTTAAATTCCTCCGTAGCCTCACCCCACTGAACCTCTGTAACCTTCTCCAGCTCCACAATCCTTTTTTGAGCTTTCTGTACACCCTGCTTTGTTTGGGGCCGGCCCCAAACATCACCCGGTTTTAAATATCCTCCATTTGGAGGCCATGCTCTCGTTTGCTTAACCTCCTCAGAGTGCCTTTGCAGAACCTTGCCATCTGTACTTCATTTTGATCCTTTTAAGCTTCTCCTTAAAACCTGTCCATTTGATTAAGATTTTTGTTGTCTGAACTGATATCTCTTTTATGTGGATTAGTGTTATTTTTATTTCTCATATTACACATTGGGTAAAAGGGCTTTTTATAAGTTGTCAACTCCTGTCAAATCTCCTCCATAGTTTTAAAGACATTTCTTAGGTCACTGCTGAATCTGCTGTCTTCTAGATGAAAGTCTGTCAGCATAGAGTCAGAAATTTTCTGCATGGAAACAAACTCTTCAGTCCAACTTGTCCATGCTGACCAGATATCCTAAATTAATCTAGTCCCATTTGCCAACGCTTGGCCCATATCCATATAAACCCTTCCTATTCATAAACCCATCCAGATGCCTTTTTAAAATGTTGTAATTGTACCAGCCTCCATGACTTCCTCTGGCAGCTCATTCCATACACATACCTCCCTTTGCATGAAAAAGTTACCTCTTCAGTCCCTTTTAAATCTGTCGCCTCTCACCCTAAACTCCCCCAACCCAGGAAAAAGACCTTGATATTTATCCTATCAAAGCCCCTCATGATTTTATAAACCTCTATAAGGTCACCCCTTAGTTTCTGATACTCCAGAGAAAACAGCCCCAGCCTATTCAGCCTCTCCCTGTAGCTCAAACCCTCCAATCCTAGCAACATTCTTGTAAATCTTTTCTAAACCCTTTCAAGTTTCCCAACATCCTTCTGATAGGAAGGAGACTAGAAATGGACACAATCTTCCAAAAGTGGCCGAACAAATGTCCTGTACAGCTGCAACATGACCTCCCAACTCATTTAGTCAATGCTCTGACCAACGAAGAAAAGCATACTGAATGCCTTCTTCACTATCCTATCTACCTTCGACTCCACTTTCAAGGAACTAATGAACTTGTACTCCAAGGTCCCTTTGTTCAACATGTTCAGTCTTTTTGATGGGTGCAAACTCCGTTCTACTATCTGTTGTAAAGGTTAAGGTGGATTCTATTCATGTTTGGGTTCTAATCAATAAAGATTGCAGAAGCTTCTGGGAGAATCTAGTTGAGTGCCTATTTCTAAACAATGTACGCCACTGTAATGCTGCATTTTTGGAAAGCAAATCATAGCAGGACTTATACACTCGATGGTAAGGTCCTAGGGAGTGTTACTGAGCAAAGAGACCTCAGAGTGCAGGTTCATAACTCCTTGAAAGTGGAATCGTAGGTAGATAGGATAGTGAAGAAGGCATTTGGTATGCTTTATTGGTCAGAGTATTGAGTAAAGGAGTTGGGAGGTCATGTCCTGTACTGCCACAACATTGGTTAGGCCACTGTTGGAATATTGCATGCAATTCTGGTCTCCTTCCTATCAGAAGGATGTTGTGAAACTTGAAAGGGTTCAGAAAAGATTTACAAGGATGTTGCCAGGGTTGGAGGATTTGAGCTATAGGGAGAGGCTGAACAGGCTGGGGCTGTTTTCCCTGGAGCATCGGAGGCTGAGAGGTGACCTTAAAGATTTATAAAATTGAGGGGCATGGATAGGATAAATAGACAGTCTTTTCCCTGGGGTCGGGGAGTCCAGAACTAGAGGGCATAGGTTTAGGGTGAGAGGGGAAAGATATAAAAGCGACCTAATGGGCAACTTTTTCACCCAGAGGGTAGTGCATGTGTGGAATAGGCTGCCAGAGGAAGTGGTGGAGGCTGGTACAATTGCAACGTTTAAAAGGCATCTGGATGGGTATATGAATAGGAAGGGTTTGGAGGGTATGGGTCAGGTGCTGGCAAGTGGGACGAGATTGGGTTGGGATATCTGATCAGCATGGTTGAGTTGGATTGAAGGATCTGTTTCTGTGCTATACATCTGACTTTATCTGTCTCCCTTGAAGTCCATATAAAGTTTCCATTCTGTGTGATCTCTCGTCACTTATGGATGCCATTGCACTCTCTTCCAGACATTGACCTTTTATAGTTCAGTATCATGCTTGCTGATCACTCATGATGGGTTAACAATGTGTGAGTTTGTCCACTCCATTAACTAGTACACATCCTCGGCAAACTTGTGCACTGGGGGCTATTTCTGGTTCAAAGCTTTCCTGTTTTTTGCTTATGACTTGCCAACTGTAAATTGAAACCATGTTCTATATGATTTTGTGCCTGATGGCCAACGTTGAGTTTCATTTCTGTATATTCTTGTTTGCTCTTTCAAAACCAGTTGGGGTCAGTTTAGGTCAGGACAGAATGTGTTTTTACTGAGTGAAGTGTTAATAGGAAGCTCTGCTCCAGATTGCTGTCCGAGCAGTTACTTCTTTGGAAGCTGTAATGTTGGATCTTTCCAGATTGGGGCTCTTTCTCCCCAAATAGCGTGCTTGATATGGATTCAAAATGTGAGAGATGTGATAGGCAGGCACTGTCATTCTGAAGTGAATTTCCAAATGAACTTCATATTGAAGGCTGAAGGTGTCTGCTGTGGTGGGAAAAATGAGGCCATCTACTTCAGTGTAAAGATCCAAATGGGGTAAAGGGCAGACCTTTTTCAGGCAATGTCAACTCAAAGTGGTGATAAAGATGAATAAGAAAAGATGCAAAAACATTTCTAAGATAGAAACTTGGAGAATGTTGTGTTCCCTACACTTGCTGCCCCTTTTTCTAAGTAGTAAGATTTGAATTTAGATGGCACTTTCTAAGGAGCATTGCTGATTTGCTCCAGTGAATCTTGTAGGTAGTAAACCCTGCAGCCACAATGAACTAATGATGGATGGGTTTTCAATCAGGCAAATTATTTTTTAATTAGTGCTTGAGTTCTTGCATCCTGAATTTGGCTAACATAATTGGCAGCACAGTGGTTCAGTGTTAGCCCTACTGCCTCACTGTGTCAGAGACACCGATTCAGTTCCAGTTTTGGGTGACGGTCTGTGTGGAGTTTGTATGTTCTTCCCCATGGTTGTGTGGGTTTATGCTGGCTGCTCCAGTTTCCTCCCACAGTCCAAAGACGTGGATTGGCCATACTAATGTTGCCTGTAGTGTCTAGGGATGTGCGGTCTAGGTAGGTGAGCCATGGGAAATGTAGAGTTACAGGGATAGGGTAGGGGGAGGTGTGTCTGGATGGAATGTTTTTCAGAGGGCTGATGCAGATTCGATGGGCTGAGTGGCCTCTTTCTGCACTCTAGGAATTCTGATTGTAATTGCAGTCGAAAACCCAGCAGCATCAAACATGCGGTTGACAGAATAAGCAGTAAGGTCAGTGATAAAACCTTGAGAGCTTCAAAACATGTGACCTGGACCTTTCCCTCTTGCTGAGCTTTCAAGTTGGGGACAGCGCTGCTGGAGAGTCCATTTCTAATGCGACTCAATTAAATGAGTTTTGCAACCTTTTATTTCCACATAAGGCTTGTAAACCTTGTAACCTTAGACACAAGGCATTGTAAAGATTCCTTTTGCATAGGTCAGTTAGGGTCTGGTGATGGTGCTGAAGCATTTTGCATTCCAACAATTCCTTTCAACATGTGCAAAACTGCGTTCTAATGATGATGGATGGTGGGGTGGGGAAGGGGAGGGTGGCTAAGAATTGACACAATTCCACTAAAAGAGAAGGGAGTGTGATCCAGATGAAAGTAATCTAATGACCTGAGGCTGTGTTTTTGGGAGGAGTGACTGGACTATTAAATGAGATAGATTAGGTCCTGTATTACAAAGCACCCTGTTTTCTGAAACAGTCAATAAATAACAATGTAAGCAGGACTACCCTGTACTATGAACTCTTGACATTGTCACAGGACTTTGTTTCCCTCTCTGTCCAACACCGAAATTCAGTGGCACTGACTAGAAACCGCAGTAGCAATCTTCTATTGATAAACACCCTCTTCAAGAAAATAAGCTAAGATATTTGAGACCCAAAGTCAAAGGAAAATTCATGATGGAATAAAGAAATATTTTGAGTGAGGAAATTAAAAGGTTGGTCAAAGGAATAGGAGCATTTAAGATATAGGAGCAGAATTTGATCCTTCAATTCGGCTTCTTCATTGATTATGGCAATTGTTTCTCAACCTCATTCTCCTGCCTTCTCCCTTGATCCCTTTACTAATCAAGAGCCTATCTATCTGTGTCTTAAAGGCACTCAACGATTTGGCCTCCACAGCCCTCTGTGGCAATGAGTTCCACAGATTCAACATCGTCAGCTGAAAGAAATTCCTCCTCATCTCTGTTCTAAAGGGTTGCCCCTTTACTTTGAAGCTGTGTCCTTGGGTCCTAGTCTCTCCTGTTAATGAAACATCTTCAAATCTGTTGTATCCAGGCCTCAATATTCTGTAAGTTTAGGTGTGATCCCTGCTCATTCTGCTGAGCTCCATCAGAGCACAGATCTAGAATCCTCAACTGCTCCTCATGTGATGAGTACTTCATCCCAGAGATTATTCTTGTGAAACACTTCTGGACCCCTCCAAAGCCAGTGCATCCTTCTTTACATGTGGGGTACAAAAATGGGCTTAATAGAAGAGCCTCATAGGAGGAGTGGGGATAGGGGTAGAGAGACTGATTCCAGCGCCTGGTGCCTCCATCATCCTGAGGGATCAGTACTGGTGGGGTGAAAAGCTGTGGAAATGGAGATTTTGTAGTTGTCACGGCCCATGTTGTGGATTCTACAATTTTAAAACTGTCAGTAAAATGGCAAGAAAGTTTGGGACAGATCTCTTCTTCGTGTTGCTGGAGCCACCATAACCACCTTTTAAACTTTTATAGGAGAGGTGGGTGTTGCTGGCAAGGTCAGCATTTGTTATCCATTCCCAACTGCCATGTGACGGAAAGGCTTGCAAGGCCATTAAAGAAGGCAGTTAATCACAACCTCCTCTGGAGGATCTGGAGTCACCTGTAAGAGGTGAGGACAACAGATATTACCTCCCTACCCCACCCCACCCCACCCCATCTCTCAAAAGTGCATTGAATTGTATTTCAATAACAATCAGCAGGAGTTTTTAATTCACAAATTTTATTGGATTCCGATTTCGCCATCGACTTGATGGGATTTGAGCCTGTGCCCCAGGAAATATTAGAATTACCATGACAACTCCACATCACCTCCCCTGACAGTTCCACAATAAATATCCCGAGGTGATTCATCGAATATTCACCAAGAAAATGTTTGAGCATAGTCTGCATTGTTGCTGGGAGCATTCGTGACAGAATTGACTGGAAAGTTAGATTAGTGAGACATTTGATTAATATTTCCTAGATCATGGAGCAGATCATAGAATTCATAGTGTGTGGAAACAGACCTGTTGGCCCAACCCCTCTGTAGAGTAACCCAACCAGATCCATTCCCCTACATATAACCCCTGACTAATGTACCCAACCTTTATGTCCCTGAACATATGGACAATTTAGCACGGCCAGCTCACCGAACCTGCACAGGTCTTTGGATTGTGGGAGAAAACTGGAGCACCCGGAGGAAACCCATGCAGGCATGGGGAGAATGCAGAGCTCTGGAGAAGCTGAAGCAGTGGGACTTGTTGTAAAATATGTTTGCAGAGCTGCCACCAACATGACTGGCTGAATGGTCTCTGTTTGTGCTTTAAATACCTGATTCTAAAAGTTGTTTTGTTCAAAAGGCAATAATTTTAAATTAGATGCTATATGTTTATTGTTGACGATGACGACACTTTTTTTAAAAAAAGCAAATAGTGTTCTGAAACTTGGCTTTCTGAATAAAGTTATTATTCTAAACCTGTTTTGAATCTTTTATTAAACTTCGGCTTGAGTATTGTGTCCAGTTCTGGGCATTGCACTGTCAAGATCTTTGTAGAGTATGCAGTGGGTATTTACCAGGATAGTTCCAAGGTTGAGGGACTTGAATTATGTGGAGAGACTAGAGAGGTTAGGATTATTCTGCTTGGAGCAGGGAACATTTGAACGGTGATTTAATTAAGTTATTGAAAACCATGAAGCATTTTTACAAGAATAAATCAGAAATTTGTTTCCAGTCACTCGACACCAATTAAGGCAACTTGCAAAAGAAGTAGGGGGAAAATGAAGGAAAAAATGTTTTTGTTATGCAAAGGATTGTGATCTGAATTGCAGTGGAAGCAGTTTCAAAAGTAACTTTCAAAAGGCAATTAAATACTTTAGTGGAAACATTTTCAGGGCTAGAGGCATGGAAATGGGGCATGGGCCTGAGTGATAGATGGACAATGAGCCAAATAGCCTTCTAGTATGCTGTAAGATTCTGTACTTGGTTACTATTTTGTTACGTTCAACATCATCATGTTAAATGTTTGAGAGACATTAGAATGAAATGTGAAATGGCCTTGCTATTGCAAACTTTAAACAGTTTAGTGCTGAACACTGTGGCATTTAGTTTTAATCATGGCCTGTAAGCTTTTGATTATGAAGGTCAGGAGTTTTGGCATCACAAGATAAATGAATTATTGATTATGTTCGGCTGCCATCTGACTGGTTCACAGTAGATCTGCTGGGTGGGCTATGTCTGTTTTGCAATGGGAACGTGTTAACGATCACATGAGACCTGTGTTTTGGTAATCTAATTCCAGCCAGCTCACAGGCAGGAAGCTCCCGACATCACACTTTGATGCACAAGTGTGACACCAAGTGGTCATGTTCAATAGTTGCAGCTTTGGTTAATTGGTAGTGAAAGCAAATCTTGCATTTCTGTAACACCTTTGACAACCTTCCCAGGGATGGTGACTTTCTGCTGCAAGGTTAGATTGAAATAGCTGGAATTAGGGTTAAGGACTTTTGAAGGAAACTTTAATAAAAGGGATGCACAAGATTATGACAGGTGTCAGAACAGGTAGACAAATATAGGTTGCTCCTGTTAATTGATGGTGCCAATGCCTGGAGGGGGGACCCAGACTTACGATTTTATATTAGTGGCACTATTGACTTGGATGAGAAAAGTGAATGTACTATAGCTAAATTTGAGGATGACACAGGCAGGGAGGTAGGCAGTGAGGATGACCGTTTGTGGAGGGTTAGAAACAGGTTAAGCCATTTGGCAGAAACTTGATAGATGAAATATAATGTGGGAAAATGAGGTTATGCTATTTGCCCAAAAAACTGGGTTTTTTTTAAAACCGAGAAAGACTGCAGAAAGCTATGGAACAATGATCTGGGTCTCCTTGTCCATGAATCAAAAAAAAAACTAGCGTTCAAGTTCAACAGGTAATGGAGAAGATTATGGAACATTGCCTTTAGTACAAAGGAAATGGAATAAAAATGTATGGAACTTTGGCTAAAACTAGACCACTGCTGGAATACTGAAAACAGTTTTGGGCCCCTTATCGAAAGGAAGATTACCAGCATTGGAGGCAGTCCAGAGAAGGTTCACTCAGCTGACACCAGCTATGGATGGAGTGCCTTATGAGGGATTTAGTGGATTCAGCCTGTATACTGTATGTTGGAATTTAGTAGAATGATAGGCAACCTTATTGAAACATGTACAATTCTTAGGAAAATTTGACAGGATAGATGCAGTGAGGTTATTGCCCCTTCAAACCAGAGAGCATAATCTCAGAAGACAGATGAGGAGGAATATCTGCTGAGGATACTTAATCTGTGGAATTTATTTTACTGCATAAGGCTATTGAGGCTTGGTTATTAAGTGCGTATATATAAGGCAGAGGCAGAATTTTAATCAGAAAGGGGATGGAGGGCATTGGGAAAAGGCAGGAAATACAGTTGAGAAATGTCAAATCAGCTATGATCCCATTGAATGGCCTACTTCTGTTCTTGCAACTCGGTGTTTATGGAAAACTCCCTTGCTATTCTTCAAATACAGTACATAGTATCTCTTGTGTCCACCTGAGGCCAGATGGAACCTCTTCTTAGTGACTCACCCACATGACAGCATTTCTGACAGTGTGGCACTCCCTCAATACTGGGCTAGGAGCATCAGTCTGACTCTGGAGTGGGCTATGAATTCATGACCAATGGACTCACTGGCAAGAGTGCTATCCTGCGTTTGACCAGGATGAGTGTAATGATGTAGAAGTTAGTTAATGATAGACAGAACATTAAAGTAAAGGGATAATATTGGAAGGAGATGTAGATGTGACATGTGCAGTTTCATGGAGGAATGGAGTAGTGATGAACTGCGAGGAGAAAGTGAGGTCTGCAGATGCTGGAGATCAGAGATGGAAATGTGTTGCTGGAAAAGCGCAGCAGGTCAGGCAGCATCTAGGGAACAGGATAATCGACGTTTCGGGCACTAGCCCTTTCCTGAAGAAGGGCTAATGCCCGAAACGTCGATTCTCCTGTTCCCTAGATGCTGCCTGACCTGCTGCGCTTTTCCAGCAACACAATTTCCATTAGTGATGAACTGCATACAGTGTAACAAGCTCTTTAAGTGCAAGTTGTTACACTTACACTGTCCAAATATTCAGACTAACATTCCCAAAAAAACTATCTGCTTCACTTGCCAAGTGTCCATCTCCTAATCCTTTGATTCTGAAAGCCAGGAGTTGCTTTCAACCTAGCCATTAACTATTCCATCATCTTGATTTTCTTAATTTTTTTCAAAAGTCCTGCTAATTCATTGGCCAATAATGCGTCTCTGATTCCAAACTCCCAAAGCTCTTCCCAACTCCATCTCGCTGTTCTGCTTTCTTTCTCTCTCTCACTGCAATCACTTCTTTCACACTCTTCCCATAGCTCATTCCCTTCCAGTTGGCCCCCTGAAATCTTTTACTGATGTATTTGCATACATTTTGCAGCTAGCCATGGTCCCCCTCCTTACTCCCCTTTATCTTTTCACAATATTATACTTTAATAAATGTCTCAACCAGTTGTATTGTGTTATAATAAGCCTGTAACTTAATGAAGTGAAATAGCAGTCTATATAGATTACTCACTATTTTGTTAATCAATCTGAGTGCCCATCAATGGGTTTGAGGGTGCTTTTAATGAAAGTCCTCACCTTTTAATCTACGACAGCTCCTTTTTCTGCTGGAAAGTTTTAGGAAGAATCAGCATGGTGAAGTTTTATAAATGAGTTCAGTTTAGTAGCACTCATTATTGTACCAAAACCTGAAAATGCTGGAGAAACTCAGCAGGTTGGCAGCACCTGTTGAGAGAAGACATTTAAATATTTTTGACTCTTGTGACCCTATTGCCAGAATTTTTTGACACCACGTTCACTGGACTCAAAAAAAATTAATTGTATTCTTCCTCCCTCTACAGATGTTATCAGACTGATCAAGTTTTTTTCTTGTAACTTGTTTTTATTTCAGATTCCCAGCATTTGCAGTTCTTACCCATCCATGCTACGTTGGTTTCTGAAGTGCATCACTGTTCTGTATATAATTTTGTTGATTTTATGTGTCTAAAATAGACATCGTGATTTGATATAGTGGAAAGCTTTTGACTGGGGAGACAGCCATTGATAATCTAGTTTATGATAATGTTTCTAATTGTTCAGTGCACAGTTTGACCAAACTTTAAAAATAAATTCTGCAAAACCGCATTTTGGTGCCCACAGTGACGCATTGCCCTCACCATCTCTAGTAAGAGGCTGATTAGAGACCTGATAGCCGTGTTTAAAGATATAACACTGTCCCCAGTGGTTCGAGTCAATAATTAATTAGAGCACAGATTGAAAATGATCAGGCTGGAGCATATAAAGCATGTTGGATAAATACTTGGAGAAAATAATGGGTGTATGGGAAAAAGGTGGGTCTTGGCACTGACTAGGTTACTCCTCAAAAGCTGGTGCAGACTTGATGGGACAAAGAGACCCCCTTTAGTGCTGTAATACAATGCCCTTGTTGGACCAAGAGTCTGATCATCTTGCATATGTCTCCTTATGTGCTTTGGCATCAAATTTGATCTGAATTCCTGAAGCACTTTGCAATGCTTTACTTGGTTAAAGATGCTATATAAATGGAGTTGTCAGCTTTGAAGAAATTTAAGGGAGGTCATCTGTAGGTGGACCTGACTGTGCTTTTAAATTCTGTACAATTCCATATGCAATTATTTCACACACAGCCCTGGGAGATTAGCATACCTTCAGATCATTCAAGTGAAGCTGTGCACTGGCATGGACATCTGGTGTTGTGGGAATAGGGAGATCTTTGGCTCACATTAGAGTCTTCGTACAAGGCTGCGTGACCATTTCTGTCTGTACCCTTTGGTACAGATCTAATCCAGTCTCTCAGGATGTAGATGCAATCCCTACAAGTAGCTGAAACTACCCCAATCGCACTGATACTGAAGAAATACACATGGAATGAATCATGCTGACTTGCACTTGTATTGTATTTTGATGGCCAGAGAAAAACCCTTTGTTTCTGTCTTCCTTAGTCTAATGTCTTTGTCTTTCTCTGGAGCTAGCCAATTGAACAGAAAATTGGCTTGAAGGTAGGAAACAGAAGGTGGTGGTGGTGGGTTGCTTTCAGACTGGTGGCTTGAGACCAGCAGTGTGCCTCAAGGATTGGTGCTGGGTCCACTGCTTTTTGTCATTATATGAATGATTTGGTTATGAATATAGATTGTATGGTTAGTAAGATGACTCTGAAATTGCTGCAATGGGCAGTAAAGGTCTGAGTACAATGGGATCTTGATCAGATGAACAAATGGGCTGAAGAGTGGTAGATGGAGTTTAATTTAGGTAGATGTGAGGTGTTGCATTTTGGTAAGGCAAACCAGGGCGGGACTTAAACAATCAATGTTAGGGCTGTGTGGAGTGCTGTAGAACAGGTACCTAGGGGTGCAGGTGCATAGTTCTTTGAAAGTGGCAATGCAGGTAAATAGGGTGGTGAAGCAGCTGTTTGGCATGCTTGCCTTCATGCGTCACAGCATTGACTATAGGAGTTGGAATGTCATGCTGCAGCGGTACAGGGTATTAGTGAGGCTACTTTTAGAATACTGTGTATAATTCTGGTCACCCTGGGATAGGAAGGATGTTGTGAAACTTGAAAGGGTTCAGAAAAAATATACAAGGGTGTTGCCAGGGTTGGAGGGTTTGAGCTATAGGGAAAGGCTGAATAAACTAGGGTTTTTTGCCTCTTGTGTGCCAAAGGCAGAGGGGTGATTTTAAAGGTTTATAAAAGCATGAGGGGCATGGATAGGGTCAATAGCCAAGGTCTTTTTCCCAGGTAAGGGGAGTCTAAAATGTGAGTGTTTTAATGTGAGAGGGGAAAGATTTGAAAGGGACCTGAGGGGCAACTTTATCATGCAGTGTGTGCATATATGGAATGAGTTGCCAGAGGAGGTGGTGGAGTGGGTACGATTACAGCATTTTAAAAACATCTGGATGGGTATATGAATAGGAAAGGTTTAGAGGGGTATGGGTCAAATGCTGGCAAATGGGACTAGATTTATTTAGAATATCTGGGTGGAAGGAGTCTGTTTCTACGCTGTATAACTCTGACTCTGCTCTGGTCTGTATTTGTCTGTTATCTGTATGTGTTTAATACAGACCGTCTGTACTTTTGTGTTTTATAATTGTATGAAATACAGATCTATAAATAAATAAATTAGAGTTGTCAAGCAATTAAAACAATCATTATTAATCCCAGGATTAAAAATATTAATCTTTGATTTTAATTGCATTTTAAATAAAATTACTGCATCTATTTTGAGTTGGTTTTATTGCTGATGTGATTATCCAAAAAAAAAAGCATTGAAGCCTAGACAGCTCTGTCAATTATCTGCTCACCCGCTGTTACACAAACTATTTTAAAACAATTATCCTTTATTACATCAGGGATTAATATTTTATGAATTTAAACCCTTTAACATCTTCAGAGCAAACTGTCAATTCTCAGTTGCTTCAGCAAAAGACTTTAAAATTGAATGTTTGGCTTTAGCTTAGAGCTCATGGGCAATGTGCTGATCTCTGAAGCATTGTAAATCCTTCTACCACTACCAATAGTCCCTCTGCATTCTCTCCATGCCTGCTTTACCCCCCCAGTCCTCACCACCTCCAAAGACAGGAGCCTGTAGGTCCACTTGATGCTCCTCGTGCAGTATTTGAGGGAAGGCTGCACTGTCGAAGGTGCAGTCATTGGAATTAAATATTTAAACTGAGGCGCAACTGCCCTCAAATCTCATGGTTGATATTTTATAGAAACGTGGAAGTATTTGTTAAAGAGGCACAAAAATAGTCAGCCTGTAGGTACTGCAAGAAATATTTACTTCAGAGGTTTGTGGATATCATATGTAGTCATAAAATAAACATAAAATTGACATAGGCAAATGTTTGAGCTCCCTGGGAAGTGGTCAGAGACGTGAATCTGAAGCACACACCTATTGGTGAAATAGGCTCAACGGGGTCTATTCCAGCTTTCAATCCTATCTCTTGCATTCTTCTTTTTACTTCAAAGAACAGTAACATTCTCCCTGGTATCCTGGCTATTATTAATGTCCCAAATATTATCACTAAAGCAAATTGTCATAGAACGCAGGAGTAGGCCATCCAGCCCATCAGATCTATGTCACCCATCATTCAGTATGATCCTGGTTGATCATCTATCTCAATATCATACTCCCACTCTGTCCCTGCACCTCTTAACACAGTTTCTGGAAATCTATTTCTTAATAATACTCAGTCATTTGGTTTCCACAGCCTTCTGCGGCAGAGGATTCCACAGCCTCCAAGTGAAGAAATGTCTTCTTGGCTCAGTCCGAAATGGCATGCAATGTGTCCTGAGATTCTGATTCCATGTTACAGATACCCCAGCCAAACAGCATTTCCGTATCCAGTCTGTCCAGCCCTGTCAGAATTCTGTTTCAATGAGATTCCCCCTCATTCTATTAAATTCCAGTGAATACAGGCCCAGTGAAACCAATCTTTCCTCCTACAACAAACCTTCTATCCCTGGAATCCGTCTGCAGAACCTTTTTGTTGCACTTCCTCAATGGCAAGTGTACCTTTTCTTGGGTAAGGAGACTAAAAGTGAGCACAACATTGCAGGCACTGCACAGCTGCAGTAAGATTTCCTAGCTCCAGAACTCAAACTCTCTTGCGATGACGACCAACATATCATTTGCTTTCCTAACTGCTTTCTTTCAATAACAAATGAACAAAGATACTCGAGTCAATTCGTGCGTTCACCTTTCCCAATCTATTACCATTTAAGTGATTTTCTGCTGTTCTATTTTTCCTCCCAAAGTGGACAACTTCATATTTATCCATCTTGTACTCACCTACCGTGTTTCTCCCCCCACACACTCAAGATTTCTAAATTATTCTGAAGCCTCTTTTCATCCTCCTCGCATTCTCATTCCTATGTAATGTCACAGATATATAATTTGTGAATAGCTGGGGCCAAAGAACTGATCCCAGCAATCTCCCACTTATCGCCACTTTCCACTTTTGAAAATGATCTATTTATTCCCACTCCATTTTCTATCTGCTAACTAATTATCAGTCCATGTCAGTGTATTACCTCCAATTGTGTTTTGATTTTGCACAAAAATCTCTTGTGGGACTTTATCAAAAACCTCTGAAAGTCCAAATACATTTTCATCCACTGGTTCTCCCTCACATATTCTGCCGGTTATGTTCCAAACAAAACTCCTAGTATGTTGGTCAAACACACTTATTTTAAGCAGTCCCCAAGGTAAGTTTCAAGGATCACTATCATCCTAATAGAGTCCAACATTTTCCCTTATACTGACGTTAGACTCGCCAGATTATAATTCTCGGCTTTTGCCTTCCATCTACTTCTAAAAGAAAACCTGAGGATTGCACATGTCACCTTTTCAATCTGCTGGGAATGCTCCAAAATTTTGACAGATGACAACCAACAGCTCTATTATTTCTATGAACATCTCCTTGAGATGTAGATCATCAGGGCCAGGGGATTTATCAGCTTTCAGTTAATTTCTCCTACATTATTTTTTTCTACTATGACAAAATTCCTATAACTCTCCATTTTCTAAAACACCCCACCGCCCCTGCACTACTAGGAAGTTTCCGTAGAATCCTTACAATGTGGAAACAGGCCATTCGGTCCAACAAGTCCACAGCGACCCTTTCCGGAGTAACCCACCCAGACCCATTCCCCTATCTTATTGCTGTACATTTACCCCTGACTAATGCGCCTGACCAGCACATCCCTAAACACTATGGGCAATTTAGCATGGCCAGTTCACCTAACCTGCGCATCTTTGGATTGTGGGAGGAAACTGGAGCAAGCAGACTCCACATACTGTTGCCTGAGGCTGGAATTTTTTTTATTTCAAAAATATACTTTATTCAAAAAATACTTTGATCTATACAACTGGACATGCCATACATTCCATTTCTTTGCATACCGAAACAGAGTAATCATTCCTCTTTACAGGTCTGTACGATTGCATTTTTAGCTGAGGCGTCAGCAGAGCCTGAGGCTGGAATTGAACCTGTGAGGTAGCAGTGCTAACCACTAAACTACCGTACCGCCCAATAACCAACAACTCCGTTATTCCTACAACCATCTCCTTTGGATTTAGATGATTTTTTGTGAAGTCAGAACAAAATGGTTTAATTGCTTTTCCATTTCCTCATTCTACCTTATTTGTTCTTCTGTTTCAAACTACGGGATTTACATTTGTGTTCACTAAGCTTTTCTTGCATACTTACAGAAACCTTGACAGTCTGTTTTCACAGTCTTTGCAAATTTGGACTCCATTTGTAACTCTGAACCAATCATTGCTATTTTACCGAATTTAGACTGCTCCCAATCATCAGGCTGGCTACTTTTTCTTCAAATTTACCATCAATGGATCTAATCCTAATTCCTTTTGTTAACAATATTTGTCAACTTTTCTGTTTTTCATCTAAAACAAATGTTTAACTGCAATATGTACGTTTTTGTTTCTTAGATATGACTCCGTTAATATATAAAATATCACTTAGTTCTTTATTTGGGTTTAGGACCCTAGATTCAGATTGGATTACTTAATTTTCTATCCTAATGAAGAATTCGATCATTTTATCACTTCGTAAAGGAACATTCTCACCAAGATGGATTTATTGAAAGGTGATAACTTCCCCTGAGTTGGCTCCTCTATACATCGGTGTAAAAATCAAACTTCGGAAATAATCCTGTCACTGTATTATTGCTAATGTGATTTGCCCAGTTTATATGTAGATTAAAATGGCCTATGATTACTGTAGCAGCCTTCTTGCATCCATCTCTAATTTCTTGTTTAATTTCATCCTCTACCTCACCACCACTTAGAGATCGATAGGTAACTCCCGCTAATATTTTCTACCCTTGTTGCTGCTTAAGTCCAGACTGATTCCATATGTATATTTCTTGCACAAATATTTTTCAATATTGCATGGCTTTCACCTTTCATCATGCCATGCCGCATACTCTAATTGTGACTATCCTTTCCAAAGATTGAAAATCCAAGGTGTTCAATTCCCAACCTTGGTCATCCTCTAGCCTTGTCTCCAAGCCCACAATTATATAGTACCCTTATACAAATCAGTACTGTTAATTCATTTATCTTATTGCAAATTCTCCTTCCATTATGAAACAATGCCTATAGACTTGTCTCTTTCTACCACCTTTACAATTTTTATTTATCCTTGATCCCTATTTGCTGCTAGCCCTCACTTCCTCCATCTTCCACTTTTGCTTTGTACTTTGCTATCTTTTGTGGAGAAAGTGAGGGCTGCAGATGCTGGAGATCAGAGCTGAGAATGTTTGTGACCATCTTTGATTCCCTCACACTCTCGTCTTCCTGCTCGTCCCCGCATGCAATCACTCCGGTTTAAACTGCCCTCACTATATTAGCAAACTCTCTGACAGGATTATCAGACCTGGTCCTGTTTGGGTACCACACAGCCAGGTTTTATGGGTCACATCTTTCCCAGAATTGGTCCTAATGCCTCCAGAATCTAAATCCATCCCTCCACCTGTTCAGTTTCTTCTTCTATTCTCTAACAAGCACGTGGCATTGGGAGCAATCGTAAGATTACTACTTTTTTTGAGGTTGTGCTTTTAAGCTTATTTACAAGCTCCTTAAGTCAACTTGTTCAGACATGTTACAACACAAATCCAATACAAATGTAACTTGAATCAGGACCTCTGAGCTCAGAGGCAGAGACATTACCACTGCACCATAAGTGCTGTCTCCAAACTCCCCTATGTGCTACTTCTCAGACCTTTTATTTATGTTATTTGCATAAGCATAGATCATGGTCTCTTGAAGTTCTCCCTTTCCCTTCAGAATGTTCTGCAGCTGCTTAGTGACATTCTTGACCTTGACACCAGGGGGCAATATATTATCTGTTTCCCTTACATCAGAATGCCCTATCAGTATCACGTTCTCAATCTTTGCTTCCCCCACGTGCACTGTGCCTGGAACATCCTGCTGCCACAAACTTGGCTCTTGTTGCATTTTCCAAGGAATCCATCTCTCCCTGCAGTATCCAAAGTTGAAGATTTGTTAGAGAGAGATGGCCCCAGGGTTTCCTGCACCAGCAGTATGGTGCTTTGTCTGTATACTGATCGTACATTCTCTTTCTGCCTGTCACTCTTCATCTGTGGTGTGACCAGCACACAATACATGCTAAGGCCAAAGATCTCAGCCTTGTGTATACACAATGGTGACACCAGCCACCAATCCAAATCTGAAATATGGCAGCTGGATACATTTCCTGTACATGTGGTTACCCTAGACACTAAGTGTCAGTGATTTCCTACAGAAATAGCATTTTCATCTGTCAGAGCTGGATTGGCATGACTCACCCTTACATTACATTCTTTCTATTGACATAAATATAGTTTAAATAATATTACATATGCCAGGCCCCTTACCTTACTCCTTATGCTTTATATTGTTTTAATCTAAACTAACGACTGAGGTTTTCTGTTGAAGACTGGATATGAGAAATACTCACCTGATCTTGCTTACTGAAGTAATCACTTGCACCGTATTGTCTCCCAGTTCCATGTAATGAGCTTATGTTGTCACTATGACGTCACTCTGTTTACATTTACGTGAAATGTTTTGCTTAAATTGAAATCAATGTTTCCTACATCAAACATGAGCTCTTAAATCAGTGGAAACAGAGCACTTGCTTTAGGTATTTGCTTCTGTAAGGAACAATGTATAATGTTGTTTTGTAGTTATTTTATTCAAGGGGTGATGAGATTTTAGTTTCATTTTTAGACTAAAGTATTTAGTGATGAGAAGTATGGCTATTTGCGTACATGTATTTTTAATGAGGTTTTACAAACCTTGAAATGAAGCGATCAGTGGTATTTAATGCAGTAAAGGTGGAAAAAATGTATGGTTGTCCAGTGGTAGGGGTCTAAGAACCCCTCCTTTTTAAAAAGCATGTGGATCCATTGGAGATTTAAGACAAAATTGCTTGACTTTTGTTGGGAAAAAGGTATGGACCAGATCATTGAATGTTGATGACCTAGAGAATGACAAGGCCGAATTGAGGGGCTAAATAGCCTACTCATGTTCCTAATAAATCTCACAGTTAAACATTCTTTAAATCAGATTTCAGAAACCAGAATTATAAAATTCTTCGTGTTGGTCACCTGATCAGATCACTACCAGCCAGTACCCCCTCATGTACTGATGCATTTCCCATGTACTGTCACAGTGAAAGAGCTTGGTAAATATGAGCTGGTGTAGGCCTTTTTGGGCCTATTTTGCTTTAGAAGTTCATAGTCTGTGATATTAATCTTAAGTCATATTCGGGTTCAAACGTCACCATGGCAGAATTTGAATTCAGTAATCTAAAACTCGAACTAAGTGCCAATGATGACTATAAAACCAGTGTTGATTGTTGAAAAATACCTTTCTGGTTCACTAATGTCTTTTTTTTTTGAGGGAAAGAAACTGCCCTCCTTAGCTGGTCTGGCCTATATGAGAGTCCAGACCCACAGCAACGTGGTTGACTCTTAGCTGCTCTCTGGGGAGGTTGAGGATGGACAATAAATGCCAACCTCATCAGTGACACACATCTTAAGAATGAATTTAAATTAAAAACTCCTCTTCTCTGTCCTGTTCACAACTGTTTCAAACTTATTGTCACCCCCTGAGGCTTTCCTCCCACGTCATGCACCATCATGATTTTCCTCTATTGACAATGGGTCAAGATGCTTGAACTCCTTCCAAACAGCAACATGGACAGTTTAAGAAGGTGACTCACCATGACCATCTCAAAGTGGTGTTGGGGATGGATAAAGTGCTACTATTGCCAGTGATACACATCTTGAGATTTTTTTTTTAAAATCCTGAACGTTGTCTTCCATGGTTAGTATCCGAGTCCACTGGTTATGAGCTGTGTTTTGCCTTATGGCTTAAGGCTAAATACAGGTCCTTTTGCTATAACAACAGTTGTGTTCCTTTGCAACCTCACTATAGAAAATCACGCTATGGGATACCACTGCAGAAGATAGCACTATGGAAAGCCTACTATACCCATTCAGAAAGATTGTTATGCAAACAACATACACAATTCATCAATTGCATTATAGCCAATTTGTGCTGATGAAGCACATGTTATTGAAGAATTACCTGTAGTGATTCATTATTCAAATGTGAAGACTTTTTATTTTGCTTTGCATCTGCAGGTTCCAAGGCTGCTGTGGAATACTCCAATGGAATTTTTGATATCACCTCACCTATCCCACCAACCTACCTGAGATCGCTGCAGATTTTGCAGCTTGTGGAAGATTTGCGGATCAGCCTGGAGATGTTGGGAAGCGAGCATGAGAGGGAAGAAATACGAAATCAAATCCCTGTCACTACTGTGCAAACTGTTGCCAGCTGGCTGGATAATTTCCCTGTGAGTACAAAAAAATAGTCTAACACAGTATGTGACTTAAACGTGATATTACAGGAGGGATGGTCACCTTGTCTTTTGGATCTGCTGTGGTGATGCTTTGTCTTCGTTGAAAAGTTGTGGATTCTTGCTCCACTCAACAAATGAGTGGTAATCCAGGCTAATTTTCTTTATGCTGCACTGAGGGAGTGCTGCACTGTTGGATGTGCCATATTTCAGACAAGATGTTGAATATTTGTTTTCAGCATCTTTTTGTTTTGATTTCCATTCTGTCGGTCGGCTAATGTTTGTGGCGAGATGAGCAGAGTTAATGGGCAGAACATCTCCATGGAAGCGATTGGTGTTGGGGTTGGAGAAGAAAACTTGTGAGAATTGCATGTCCCTCCATTACTGTATTTCCCAGGGAAAACCAGGAATAACTGTCTTGTCTGGCTCAACAAAGATGGGCAGTTCAATCAAGAAAATGAAGGTTATACTCAAGGGCCAAATTGTGGACATAATAACAGCTTCCAGTTGTTGAACTGCACATTACCTTCCCCGACCACCATCTGACCCTCCCAAAATGGTTTCAGAACCAAGCAGCTCCTCTAAGACGATCTCGCTCGATTTTCTGATCGGCCGAGAATTTTCAACATTTGCTACCTTTATTCAATAGAACCTAATAGAATCATTTATCTACTGATGATGATGATGATGGGAGCATCTTGTGTGAAATTTGGCATTTGCATCTCCCTATATTACAACAATTCAGTAACAAAAAAAAATGACTGAAACAAATTGGGACTCTAGGAAATTTAAATTTCACTTGCTGTTGGTGCACCGGCTAAATTGTAAATCAGGATGTTCATTGCCTTTACTATTGACAATTTGCTTGTTGCCTTGTTATGAAGGAAAGAAGAAAGAAAGATTCACTTATATAGCCTCAATGTTCCAAACTAATTTACATCCAATTAAGTATTGTTTTGAAGCATAGTAGCTGTTAATTATGGCCTGTTATAGTGTGACACTTGTACATTCAGAATGCTGTCTCAAATTAGTGATAACCAGGTTTTAAAGGTGCTGCTTTACAGAGTAAATGTTGGTCATTTATTTGATATTTAAAATTGTGACAATGGGATTTTTTACATCTACCTGCAAGAGCAACAGGCCTTGCTTTGACATCTTGACCAAAAGCCAAAAGCATAGCACTCCCTTCGTACAGGATTACTTGTGTATTCTATTACGTTAAACATTCGCTCCTGGAAATGTGGATTAGTAATTCATTCTCAAAAGGTGTTTTGCTACTTTTCAATTTAGTAAGGAATTCAGGAGCCAAAGGTCTGAACAATTGCATAAGGCAATTAGTACTGGAAAGATATCACCTGATAGCTGTTCCTTCCAAGGTAGAGATTCTGCAAGGTGTTTGTGTATGACCTACAAACTGCATGTGCTCACCAGAATGTGGATAGCACTTCAATGACTTCTTGGTGTAGCTAATGTTTCTTGAGACTGTCAGGCTCAATTCACATTTAACCTGTGATGTAATAACCTTAACTAGTTACTAAGTAACAAACCTAATTACTTTTCATCAAGCTTGTGCCTACAGCTGCCCAGGAGTTTCAATGGACGTTTTTTCCCCACTTGGTATCAGTGGTTTTCATTGCCTGCAGAAAGGATTGGTAGCAGTGAATCTCTTGAGGCATTGTAGATAGAATAGCTCCTGGCATTTATACTGATCACTTATGATCAAATGTTTATGGATATACTTGGTAGATTTGAGTTCTTGGAATGGGAATAGAATAAATATTGAAAAGATCAAACAACTGGTGATCCATGAGGTGCTGTGGGCCATTAGAAGCAACAGAATTATATTTGTTCTCAGTCTCTAATTTCACGGCCTGGCATATCACATTCCACTATACCATCACCAGTCTGCTAAAGGATCAACTTTAACTCAACAAAGAGAGCAAGATGGTACACCAGGAGCAACAGTACTCACTCCTATAAGTGACATCCCAACCCAGTGAAGCTACAACACAGGATTGCATCCATGTGAGCTAAATAACAAATTACAGAGCTGAGCAATCCCACATCAAATGAAAGCTCAGCAGTCCTGCCACATCCAGTCTTAATTGTGCATCACTACTTAAACAACTAACAGGATGAGGAGGGTCCACAAATATTTCCTCTCCGGGAGCCCAGCACATCAGTGAAAGCGACCAGCATTTGTAACTACTTTCCACTAGCTGTGTCAAGTGAATGATGTATCTCAATTTGCAGACTCTTTTGGTTCACACCACGTGTTAACAACAAAACATTGAAGGCACTGGATTTTACATAGGCTGTTATGGACTGTACAGTTGTAGCATTGGTAGCTACTCAACATTTGTGGGCGGTACGGTGGCAAAGTGGTTAACACTGCTGCCTCACAGCGCCAAAGACCCGGGTTCAATTCCTGACTCAGGCGACTGACTGTGTGGAGTTTGCACATTTTCCCCGTGTCTGTGTGGGTTTCCTCCGGGTGCTCTGGTTTCCTCCCACAGTCCAAAAATGTGCAGGTCAGGTGAATTGGTCATGCTAAATTGCCCGTAGTGTTAGGTAAAGGGGTAAAGGTAAGCGTATGGGTGGGTTGCGCTTCGGCGGGTCGGTGTGGTCTTGTTGGGCTGAAGGGCCTGTTTCCACACTGTAAGTAATCTAATCTCTGGTCATGTTCACCAAAAGCAGGATGAATCCTCTGTCCAATTATTGCCCAGGGCCACCTACTCTGAATTGTAGATGAATTGCATCATCAACAATGGTACCAAATGGCATATAAACAGATATAGCCTGCCACTGTTGCTCAGTATGTCTTGCATCAAAACCACTCTATTCCCTATGTCATTACAGCTATTGTTTGAACATGGGCAAAAGAGCTGAATTCCATGGATGAGATGACACTGACTGCTCTTGACATCAAAGCACTATTTGACTGAATGTGATGTTAAGGAGCCTGAGCAAAATTAGAGAGAATGAAAATTGGGGGGGGAGGAATCTCTCCATTATTTGAGGCATACCAAGCCGAGAGGAAGGTGGTGGTGGTGGTGATGCTGGTGGTCGCTGTTGTTGGAGGTTTGTCATCTGTTCCTGGTCAAACCTGCATCCATCTTCAGCTGCTTCATCAAAGACCTATCCCCTCCCCTCCTCAAAGTCAAAAGTGGGGATGGTCCCTGATAATTGCACAGTAGTCAGTAACGCTTATCCCTCCTTGGATGCTGCATATGGACACAACCTATTTTGATAAGATCTGGGCTTCCTGACTCCTGATGAGGGTCTTATGCCTGAAACGTCGATCCTCCTGCACCTTTGATGCTGCCTGACCTGCTGTGATTTTCCAGAAATGCACACTCGACTCTGAGCTCCAGCATCGACAGTCCTATCTTTCTCCTGACAATCTGGGGTTGGAATGATAAATAGCATGCAACATTAGCACCAGGTAGGGGCCATCTCCAACAAAACATTGTCAAAGGGAGATGGTTAGATAATCAACAAAATTCCCCTCACTGAGTCCTCTACTATCAACATCCCAGGAGCTATCATTGACTAGAAACCGAACAGGATCAATCATGTAAATAGTATAGCTGCAGGAGAAGATCTGATGCTGGGAATTCTACAGCAAGTGACTTGCCTCCCCGTCAGGAATAAGATTTGAATGCCTCCGTTTGCAGGATAAATGCGATTACACCAATACGTAACACCATCTCGGACAAAGTACTGCAGATTCAGTAAATCAAACAAAAGCAGAAATTGCTAGAAAAGCTCAGCAGGCCTGGCAGCATCTGTGAAGAGTTAATGTTTTAGATCCGGTGACCCTTCCTCAGAACTTCCTCACTTCAAAGCAAACTATTTTACTGGCACCCCATCCATTACTTTAAACAATCACTGCCCCCGCACTACTTTGCACAATGTGCTTTTATACAAGATGAGATGCAACAATTTGAAAGGACTAGAGCAGTAGATGTGTGGGAATGCTATCATTTTTTTGTAAATTATTCTTCTCCAAGCCCCACATCTTTTACTTGGAACAAGAGCACTGATCCTTCATTGTCAGTATGTCACCATCTTGGAACTACCTTCCTTTTCAGCAGTGTGGATTTACCAGTAACAGGATGCACTACAGTTCAAGGTGACTCACCACCACTCTATCAACAACAGTTGAACAGCAAATGCTGGCCTGCAGTGTGGCATTCATCTTGTGAAATTTTTTTTTTCAAATTGCGAAACTGAAATCCAGCATAAGTCAGAAATCATAGGGGATGTTGAGTGAATGTGAGTATAAGAGTTAGGTCATATTGCAGCTGTACAGGACATTGGTTCGGTCACTTTTGGAATATTGTATGCAATTCTGGTCCTCCTGCTATAGGAAGGAAACTTGAAAGGGTTCAGAAAAGATTTACAAGCATGTTGCCAGGGTTGAGCTGTAGGGAGAGGCTGAATAGGCTGGGGCTATTTTCCCTGAAGCGTCTAAGGCTAAGGGGTGACCTTTAGAAATTTATAAAATCGTGATGGACATGGATAGGGAAAATAGACAAGGTCTTTTCCCTGTGGTGTGGGAGTCTAAAACTAGAGGGCATAGGTGTAAGGTGAGAGAGAAAAGATTTAAATCGGACCTAAGGGGTTCTTGCGCACGGGGTGGTGCATATATAGAATGAGCTGCCAGAAGAGGTGGTGGAAGCAGGTAAAATTCTAACATTTTAAAAGGCACCTGGATGGGTATATGAATAGGAAGGGTTTAGATGAAAACGGGCCAAATGCTGGTCTGAAATTATCCAGGATATATGTTCGGCATGGATGAGTTGGACCAAAGGGTCTGTTTCTGTGTTGTACATCTCTTTGATTATATGACAGAGTCGATGTGAGTTGAGGTACGGGTAGCAGTGTGCTTGTTGTGGTTAAGCAGTTTGAAAGCCCTCCTGTGGGTTCCCAAAGAGTCTAATATAAACTTGACCTTTTGTATTTTCTAAATACATCATCCATTGACAGTTTCCATAAACAATACACTTGAGAACTGTACAAGAAACTCGTAAAGCAGTGCAGTAAATCCATAATATATAGGGTGTCTTTTTTCCAAATATGATGCATCTGTCAGTAAAAGATTAAGCTGTGTTATTAAATGCTATAGCCAACCTTCCAGCATTGTCCTGGAGATTCCAGAAAGAGACAGCTGTGAGCAGATGTTTGAGAAGAATTGGAGGCATCTTTCAAAAGGTAAGTTTTTTTTTTCTTGGTTATATTCCTTGCAAACAGTTTTTCCTTTTTTTTAGGAAAAAAGGATTATAGATGAAAAATTACCTGTGACTTCTGATGTCAAACAATGAGGAAATAGTTTGACCCCACAAAGGCTGTACAGATGGGGATCTGCAGGGACGGATTTGTGGGTAACCAGTGGGGAATGAGGAGGACAGGGCAGTTGGAGATGAGTTTAACTTCCAGAAGTACCATTCGCCAGAGCTGGTAACCCTTTCTGTGACTGACAAGATCTGGAGAGTTATTTCTGCACCCACCCTTGCAATTTGTTATACAAATGGTTAACTACTTTTTTTAAAAAATGTCATCCCAAGATCTGGCTGATCCTGTAGCTCTGTTTATTTTGTCTGTTCATTTCTAGCTCACTCATGTTTACCCTTTATTCCCCTGGGCTCCCATTACATATGGCATTCTGTAATACAGTGATTGAACGTCTCGATTTCATAACCTTTATGAAGTTCAATTGCTTTGCAGCACAACCTTGTCTAACCTTGCTGCCAAACCAGTCGCTATTTAATATGTTGCAAATATTTTCACTTTAATGGTAAGTTGGGTTTAATTAGAGTTAGGGCGCCAGTGTAAAAAAAGGAAAAAAAAAATCTCCTGAATATTTGCCATACCAATCAAAGATTAATTTTTGTCAGATGAAAAGCAAAGCACCTCTGCTTTGTAAACATGCCTGAACTGTGACCTCAGAAATATTATTTGCATGCCTTTGGATTTTAGGTTTTTTTATCTACTCTTTTTCCTTTCCATTTTGAAAATGTGTAAAAGTTGGTTGTTTAGCTTTCACCTCCATTAGGAGGTGATTGGTATGCTTCCCTTCATTGGTAAGAGCATTGAATATAGGAGTTGAGACATCATTTTGTAGCTGTACAGGACATTGGTGAGGCAATTTTTAGAATACTGTGTACAATTCTGGTCGCCTGCTATAGACACAATGTTGTTAAACTTGAAAGGGTGCAGAAAAGATTTATAAAGCTGTTGCTAGGATTGAAGTGGCTGAATAGGCTGGGGCTTTTTCCCCTGAAGACTTTTATAGAGGTTTATAAAATCATGAGAGGCATGGATAAGGTGAATAACCAAGATCTTTTTTTCCCAGCATTGGGCAGTCCAAAAGTAGAGGGCATAGGTTTAAGTGGAGAGGAGAAAGATTACAAGGAACTGAGGGGTAACCTTTTCCTTACAGAGGGTGTTGTATTGTGGAATGAGCTGCCAGAGGAAGTAGTGGAGATCGATACAATTACCACATTGAAAAGGCATCTGGATGGGTATATGAATAGGAAGGTCTTCGAGGGATAGGAGTTAAATGCTGGCAAATGGGACAAAGTCAGATTGGGATATCTGGTTGTTGTGGGCAAGTTGGGTCGAAGAGTATGTTTCTGTGCTGGATGACTCTAACAGGTGCTCCCACTGGCACTGGCAACAACAGGGAGATCATAGGTAGGCCTGAAATTTGGCACTTTAAATCATTTTTGTGGTGAAAGGTAATTGAAAATTTGACACCCAACCTCCCAAGGAAAATTAAGACAGGAAACCAAACTCTTTGTCAAAAAAAGTGTTAAATGAAGTAGAGAAGCTTAGAGGAAATTCTGGAGATGGGGCCCAGGTAGCTAAAGACAGTGTTAATTGTTATTAGCCGAGGGTATCATTTGGGTTGTTTCTTGAACACACATACAGATGTTCACTGACATTGTGTTGGGTTTGGAGTTATGGTCTGATAGTATCTCAGTCTATGAATAGATAGAAGTTGTGTAGAGATTTGGTTCTGATCTCACCTGTTTCAAATTATTAGGATTTTAACTCCTGGCTACCAATGGTAGAACAGTTTAAAATCTGGGGTGTGCCAAGAGATCTCTGAAGGGTTATAAAACTGGAGAAATTTGTAGGTGTAGAAATGGCTAAAGCCATAGAGGGATTTGAAAACCAGGGTGAATTTAAGATTCAAGTTATTTTCTGACCAGAAGTCAAACTAACACGGCAAGCTCAGAAGTAATAAATGTAAGTAGAAGAATGCTAATTTTTTTCTGGTGATCTGAATATTTGCTAAGCTGCCTTTACCAACATCAGAAGGACAGGAGTAATTGAAATCTGAGATTCCATATTCTTCTAAATGCAAATGTTTGTTGTAAAACATGTAATATTGAAGAAAAGCACCCTATAGACAAAAATAATTTTGTTTTAAAAGTGCAAGGCGAAGTGATGAAGTTGCCCTAAAAATAACCAGAATTACCTTTGTATTAATAAAAGCAGAGAGGGAAAAAGTGAGGACTGCAGATGCTGGAGATTAGAGTCTGAGTGTGGTGCTGGTCAGGCAGCAACCAAGGAACAGGAGAGCTTTTGAGCATAAGCTTTTCAGGAAGGGAGGGGGTGGTGGTGGCCAAAGGGGGCTGAGCGATAAATGGGATGGGGCTGAGGGGGTTGAAGGTGGGGGTGGAGGAGAGGAAGGTGGAGCAGATAGGTGGGAAGGCAGATGGACAGTTCAAGATGGCAGTGCTGAGTTGGAAGGTTGGATCTGGGATAACGTGGGAGAGGGGAAGTGGGGAAACTGGTGAAATCCACATTGATCCAGTGTGGTTGGAGGGTCCCAAGCCAGAAGATGAGGTGTTCTTCCTCCAGACATTGGGTGGCTAGAGTTTGGCGGTGGAGGAGGCCCAGGACTTGCATGTCTTTGGTGGAGTGGGAGGGGGAGTTAGTGTTCAGCCAAATGATATAGATTTAAAGTATATCATGAATTCTTAGGGGGAAATGAGGATTTTATTTTCTACGCCAAGTTGTTGAGACCTGATATGTGCTGCCTGAAGGAGTGGTGAAAGCAGATAAGTATGTACTTGCAAAAGAGAACTGGATAAAATCTTTTTTGAAAAGGAAAGGTTTTCAGTACCATGTGGAAAGAGGGACTAATTAGATAGTCACTGGGGCAAATAGTCAGCTCTGAATTGTATTAATACACTTGTATTTTATGTGAGAATTTAATTTTTTAAAAACAACTACATCTTGAGCAAATGGGAAGTGTTTACTGAGTGTTTAAATCATCGAGGTATACGGCTGGTAGCAGTGTTCACACGTAGCAGTTTTCAGACAGGGAGGAAATATTTGGAAGTTGTATAGAGCCAGCGCAATCCGTCCGACTGGTGCAGGACTACAATTACTTCCTGTTTTACTCCTTAGTCCTAAGCAAGCTCCAGTTCAGTCCCACCAGGAACAATGTGAGCATTGAAAGCTCCATCTCATGAGGGGTAAGTCCCAGAGGAGATCAAGAGCAAGATTATTTTTCTCTCTCGCTTTCCATTTAATTATCTGTTTTACTCTTAAGAACTTTATTTTGTCCTGAGGGGTGCCAACAGGCTGCGTTTGGTTGACGTGGTTCTGTCTGTGTATGTGTGTGATGATCCAGA
This sequence comes from Chiloscyllium plagiosum, assembly GCF_004010195.1. Taxonomy (NCBI): domain Eukaryota; kingdom Metazoa; phylum Chordata; class Chondrichthyes; order Orectolobiformes; family Hemiscylliidae; genus Chiloscyllium; species Chiloscyllium plagiosum. The sequence continues at coordinate 28,242,180 of NC_057725.1, forward strand.
CAGCTGTTATTGCTTAAAGATCCTTCATTCTGTGCCAGATGTGTTTTTTTTCTTAAAAATAAAATTCCTTTTGATATTCTGAGAGATGCGCTGCCATTGGATTCACTTCCTCAATTTGAGAAGTTCTTCTGTTTTGATCTGAGAGGCTTTTGCTTGTTTTTAAAAACCTGAATGGAAAGGGCTAGGTGTAACTTAAATATTAAAAACCATGAATGTGCCTGGAGGATGGGTAAACCATGAGTAAGGTAAACCTAGTGATTTTCTTTAAGAACGATGCAACCTTTTAAGCAAGTAAGAAATATTTACATTGTAGAATAGCATTGATGGCCCCTCCCTATCTTTTCAACCTTCGCCAGCATAGATCACTGAGATCCCTCGCTTCTTAAATTCTGACTTCTTGTACATCCCCGATTTTTGAATTGTTCCATCACTGACAGCTAAGCCTTCTACTCAGTGTGTTCTCTGCTTTGGAATTCCTTAAACTTCTCCCTCCTTCTCCACTTTTTAAAGATACTCCTTTAATGCTTAGCTCATTGGTTTAATATCACCTTGTCTTACTTTAGTTAAATGTTACAGGAACATTAGTGTTAATGGTGCGAGAAAGTACAAGCTGTTGTAGAAAGGTTAACTTTGTAAACCTAGATTTGAAATATTGAAAGATCCTACCATAAGTGGTTCCTTTAGTAAATATAAACACAAACTTAATGACCACCTCACCCAATGAGTGACAGCTCAAAAGCAATTTTGTTCAACAAAAAAATTAGTATGGGCTGCATAGGCCATATCACTCTGATTCTGTTTTTATGGAAGTCTGAATTGAAACAACATGCAGGGAGTAAGAAAATTTCATGTGATAGTAATTTTGTTTCATAAAAATTCACTTTTGGTTCTGTTGTCAAGAGATGCATCTTCAGCCATTGTTTTGTCTCTTATATGTGAGGAGACGTTGGATTGATGTGTCAGCTACAGGAGTTGTTTTGGTTGTAAATAATCTGCAGCATTCTGCTTTCATACATCCAGGAGGGATCAGCTCTATAAATATAATCCAGCACTGCCAAAAACCACTGATCAGAGGCATCACTCTACAAAAACTGCTGACTGGATTGGAGTTAGAAGAATGATAGGTGTTTAAATGAAGCACATAAAAATTGTTAAGGGACTGAAATTGAGCAGATGCTGATAAAATGCTACTCCTGACTGGGGCATACAGGCCTCAGGATGACAGTCACAGAATAAGCAGTCTAAGTATCTACAACCTACAAGATGCATCACAGAAGTTGACCAAGACTTTTTAGACAGCACCTTCCAAACTCATGGGCATGTCTATCAAGAAGGACAACTGCAGCAGGTACATGGGAATATGACCATTGCAAGTTCTCCTCCAAGACACTCGCCAACCAGTTTTGGAAATATATCGCCATTCAAACAATGTCACTGTCAACATTCTGGAACTCCTTCCCTAACAGCATTGTAGATTGTACAGCAAATGGACGGCAGTGATTCAAGAAGGCATCACCTTTAAAGGCAGGTAAGGATAGGCAATAAATTCTGACCCAGCCAGGAAACTCTCATCCAGAATGAATAAAGAAGATAAGTTGGATATTTAGCATTAAAGTGAGGAGAAATTTCTTTACTGAGGTTGAGAGTGTATCTATCTAAGATGAGATACTCAATTATGTGTATATTTAAGGTACTTATTGACAAAGTTTTGGGTAAAAATTGAATTGAGAGAGCATGGAAGAGTTCAGGTTGAAAATCAGTAAAGATTTCTTGAATAGTTCAATACACTTGGTGGGCCAAATGCACCATTGCTGCTATGTCTCATATTAGTTTGGACTAAACACACTCTAAGCTTCTCCACTGGTCATATAGACGGTCGTACATTTAAATATTACCTCTTAATTCATGCAATTTCAATTTTTTTAAAACACAATGGCCTAGGATTTGTGATGTGCCTTGTTGATTGGACTTGGCGCATTTGGGTATTAAAAGCTTTTCCATTGTAACTTGATAGCCTGAGCTGATAACCCAGTGGTGAAAACAATGGGGCATCAGGGACCTTTTGTGAGTGATGAAATCAACTTATTAAGCACCTCCTCCAATGAGATGTAAGTATTGGGAAAGCAACAGATGAATGATGGAGAAGAAAATGAAATAAATTAGTCAAGTTGCGTATAAAAGGAAAAAAGTTTGCATTCCAAGTAAGGGACAAAGTGGACATCAGAAAAAACAGTTCAAAAATGTCAGATTTTAAAATCTCCAACAATAATTTTGAATAAGAATGTAGTGATCTATACTCTTAGATCACTGTGCAACAGGAGACACAGAGTAATGGTGGAAGGGAGTTTCTCAAAATGGAGAACTGTGACCAATGGTGTTCCACTGGGATCCTACTGGGACTACTGTTTGTGATATACCTTCCTCTAAATCATTTATGTATAGGTAGTTTGATTACCATGTTTGCAGATGGAGTAGCAGATAGTGAAGAGGACTGTCACAGATTATAGATTGGAGTTAGGCAGAGAAATGGCAGATGGAGTTCAATCTGGGCAAATGCGAGGTGATGCATTTTGGAAGATCCAATTCAAGAGCAAACTCTACAGTAAGTAGAAAAGTCCTGGGGGAAACTGATGGAGAGATCTGGGTGTTCAGGTCCATTGTTCCCTGAAGGTGGCAACGCAAGTCAATAGAGTGATCAAGAAGGCATATGGTATGCTTTCCTTCATTAGATGGCGTATTGAGCACAAGAGTTGGCAGGACATGTTACGGTTGTACAGGACTTTGGTACAGCCACATTTGGAATACTACGTACAGTTCTGGTCACCACATTACCAAAAGGATGTGGATGCTTTGGAGAAGGTGCAGAGGAGGTTCACCAGGATGTTTCCTGGTATGGAGGGTGTTAGCTATGAAGAGAGGTTGAGTAGATTAGCATTATCTCCATTGGAAAGATGGAGGTTGAAGGGAGACTTGATTAAGGTCTATAAAATCACGAGAGGTATAGGTAGGGTGGATAGCAAGATGCATTTTTCCCCAGAGTGAGGGACTCAATTACTAGGGGTCATGAACTCAAAGTGAGAGGAGAAAAGTTTAGGGGAGATATGTGTGGAAAGTTCTTTACTCAGGGTGGTGGGTGTCTGGAATGTATCGCCAGCGGAGGTGGCATGATAGCATCATTGAAGATGTATCCAGACAGATAAATGAATGGGTAGGGAACAGAGGGATGCAGACCCTTAGAAAATAGGCAACAGGTTTAGATAAAGGATCTGGATCGGCAAAAGCTTTGAGGGCCAAAGGACCTGTTCCTGTTCTGTAATTTTCTTTGTTCTTAATTTTCTGGACCTAATATTTTGATAGTCCTTAACAGTTGCAATTTAACTTTAACAAATGCTTATGCTATTGATTACTAAGCTTGATATTCTGTGACTAGTTCAAATATATATCTGTAGCAATTTCATAGACTTGGAGGTTATAGCATCTGTTTTCCAGGGGTGCAAGTCATCCAATGACTTGCAGTGATGCGCAATTTCATACCAAAGTTTGGATAATTTGCCAGTATTTGTGAAAAGAATGAGCTTGCATTCACATTGAGCCTTTTGAAATGCTCACAAAGTCCCAAAATGTAGTCATTGTTTTGCAATGCAGATAAAAACAAATCTGAGCACAATAATCTCCCACAATCATGTCCCACTGAATGTTCACTATGTGGTGTGAATGATCAATGTTGGCCCAGAGATCAGGAATAACTTGCATGCTGTTCCTCTGAATAGTGTATTGAATTTTTGCCCATCTGAGGGGGTTACAGAGCTTTAATATTTCAGCTGAAAGCAGCACATCCAACACTATATACTCACTCAGTACTGCAATAAAATCATAGAACATCAGAGCATAAGTAGGCCATTCAGTCTACTCCATTCAATAAGATCGTGGCTGACCTGATATTCCTCAACTCGACTTTGCTCATTTTCCTCTTGCATATTTAAAAATCTGTCTATTTTGAGCCTGAATATACTTAATGACCCACTCTCCACAACTCTTTGTGGTAAATAATTCCACAGATTTACTAGAGTCCTAGAGTCAGAGATGTACAGCAAGGAAACAGACCCTTTGGTCCAACTCATCCATGCCAACCAGATATCCCCACCCAATCTAGTCCCATTTGCCAGCACTTGGCCCATATCCCTCTAAACCCTTCCTATTCAAATACCCATCCAGATGGCTTTTAAATGTTGCAATTTAAAGGTGGACATAGCATCATTTAAGACTTATCTAGACAGCTAAATGAATGGAGAAAGTGAGGACTGCAGATGCTGGAGTACCAGAGTTGAAAAATGTGGTGCTGGAAAAACACAGCAGGCCAGGCAGCATCCGAGGAGCAGGAGAATTGACGTTTCGGGCATAAGCTCTTCTTCGGGAATGAGGCTGGTGTGCCAAGCGGGCTGAGATAAAAGGTAGGGGGGAGGGAATTTGT